>NC_092055.1:80897987-81017489 GCF_003086295.3 Arachis hypogaea
TTGGGCTTAGGAGATGTTGCAATTCTCCGGATCAAGTTCATTTTCATCTCTTTCTCAATCAATGCACTCATTGATCTCCTTGGCAATCTTAATTGATTGAATTACAATCAATCTCTCAAATCTTGATCAATAGCTAATTCCTTGGTCAATTACTCATGAGAAGAGATGAAGTATGGTCACTGATTATACCACATGCATTTCTCAAATCAAGTATTGAGAGGGTTATAGTCACATACCCATCAAACCCAATTTGGTCCAGCATGAGAAAGCATTTCTAGCTTGATCTCTTCATTCCTCTTTCAAGGTTCAGAAGAGATCCAAGTTTGAATAGCTTCTTTTCCAAGATAACTACCCAATTGGATGAAGATCGAAAGCTTTCAAGTAAAATCAAGAGAAAATATAGAAGAAGAATAATGAAAATTAGTATTGATCCATCAAACTACAACAGAGCTCCCTAACCCAATGAAAGGGGTTTAGTTGTTCATAGCTCTAGAAAATGAAAAAAAGATGGAGAATACATCATAAAACTAGAAAATGCAGAGAAGGTAAAATACAGAGAGTAGTTCTCTTTTCCCCCCAACTTCCAGAACTCCTAAATAATTCAAAGCTACTCCTATATATACTACTTTTCTCAGCTTCTAGTTGGCTCTTCAAGTCTTGGGCCTTTGGATCTTGAGTTTGAAGCAGTTCTTTTCTTCATTTGGGCTTGGCTTTACTTGCTGAGAGAAAATGTGAAGTGGACAGAGACTTTAGCTCAGGACGTTAGGGGTGTTAACGTTTAGTGAAAATATGTGTTCGAGAACGTTAGTGACAATCAACTTTCTCACTAACGTTCCTAAGTAAAAGCCACGTTAACTTCAACGTTAGTGGCACAAACGTTGCCACTAACGTTGCCTCTAAGTCCTTCGCACACGTTATTGAGACTTAACATTCCCAATAACTTTGAAAAGCCCCCTTTGTTCCCACGTTAGAGCCCACGTTAACTTAGTTAACATGGCTCTTTAACGTGGGCTTTCCATCCTTCGAGAACATTAGTGACACTCAACATTGTCACTAACGTTCCAAGGCGCCCCTATGTCTCACGTTAGAGTCCACGTTAACTAGGTTAACGTGGCTTCTAACGTGGCCATGCTTAGCCATCCCCAACGTTAGTGACAATGTTGAGTGTCACTAACGTTGGCCATTCTTTCACTCATCAACGTTAGCTTCCACGCTAATAAGTTAACGTGGAGGTTAACATGGCTCCTTGGGGGGTTGTGTGGTTGCTTCCAACGTTAGTGACAATGTTGGGTGTCACTAACGTTGTCGACCACTCTTGCTTCTTACGTTAGCTCCCACGTTAACCAAGTTAACGTGGGAGTTAACGTGGTATATTTCTCCTTAGGCCAACATTAGTGACAATGTTGAATGTCACTAACGTTGGCATTTCTCCCCCCTTCTAACGTTAGAGGCCACGTTAACTAATTTAACGTGGACTCTAACGTGGCCACTTATGAGCATTTGCCAACGTTAGTGACAATGTTAAGTGTCACTAACGTTGGCTCAACTTCCCCTCTCCACGTTAAAGTTCTCGTTAACTTAGTTAACGTGACTCTTAACGTGGTCAACGATGGCTTCGAGAGCGTTATTGGCAATCACTTTTCTCATTAACTTTGCAAGTTACCTCCCATTCCTTGCTTCCTTTAGTCCTGAAATCAAGCAATAGAGTGCATTAAAATTTTAGTCCAAGTCATGGGTAATGCAACATACAATTTGTAACTAAACTCATGCAAAATCCTCATGAAATAATGTAAAATGCACAATGTATGCTCGAATCAAGGTGTAAGTGAATATCTACCTAAAACTAGCTTATTTCCTAAGGGAATGCATGAAACTATCCTAAAAATAGTAAAGAAAAGGTCAGTGAAACTGGCCAAGATGCCCTAGCATCACCTGCCATTGGAGCAAACAACTTTGAGCTGAAGCCTCAATTAGTTTCTCTAATGCAACAGAATTGCAAGTTTTATGTACTTTCATTGGAAGATCCTCATTAGTTTTTAGCTGAATTCTTGCAAATCTGTGACACTATCAAGACCAATGGGGTTGACCCTGATGTCTACCGACTTATACTCTTCCCTTTTGCTGTAAGAAACAGAGCTAGGATATGGTTGGATTCACAACCTAAGGAAAGCCTGAACTCTTGGAAAAAGCTGGTCAGTGCTTTTCTGGCCAAATTCCTTCCACCTCAAAAATTGAGTAAGCTAAGAGTGGAGGTCCAGAGGTGAATCCCTCTATAAAGCTTGGGAAAGATACAAGCAATTGATCAGAAGGTGTCCTTTTGACATGCTTTCTGAATGGAGCATCATAGGTATCTTCTATGATGGTCTGTCTGAACTGTCCAAGATGTCATTGCACAGCTCTACTGGATGATCTCTTCATCTGAAGAAGACGCCTGCAGAAGCTCATGAACTCATTGAGATGGTTGCAAATAACCAATTCATGTACACTTCTGAAAGGAATCCTGTGAGTAATGGGACAAATCAGAAGAAAAGATTTCTTGAGATTGATACTCTGAATGCCATATTGGCTCAGAACAAAATATTGACTCAGCAAGTCAATATGATTTCTCAGAGTCTATCTGGAATGCAAGCAGCAACAGGCAGTACCAAAGAAGCTTCATCTAAAGAAGAAGCTTATGATCCTGAGAACCCAGCAATGGAAGAGGTGAATTACATGGGAGAACCCTATGGAAACACCTATAATTCTTCATGGAGAAATCATCCAAATCTCTCATGGAAGGACTAACAGAGGCCTCAACAAGGCTTCAACAACAGTAATGGTGGAAGAAATAGGTTTAGCAATAGCAAGCCTTTTCCATCATCTTCTCAGCAACAAACAGAGAATTCTAAGCAGAGCCAATCTGACTTAGCAACTATAATCTCTGATCTAATTAAGACCACTCAAAGTTTCATGACTGAAACAAGGTCCTCTATTAGAAATTTAGAGGCACAAGTTGGTCAACTGAGTAAGAAAATTACTGAACTCCCTCCTAGTACTCTCCCAAGCAATACAAAAGAGAATCCAAAAAGAGAGTGCAAGGCCATAAACACGTCCCACATGGCCGAATGCATAGAGGATGGAAAGGCAGTGATTTCTACTGAGGAAGACCTTAATGGACGTCCACTGGCCTCCAAGGAGTTCCCTAATGAGGAACCATGGGAATCTGAGGTTCACACTAAGACCATAGAGATTCTATTGAATTTACTTCTGCCATTCATGAGCTCTGATGAGTATTCTTCCTCTGAAGAGGATGAAGATGTTACTGAAGAGCAAGTTACTAAGTACCTTGGAGCAATCATGAAGCTAAATGCCAAGTTATTTGGTAATGAGACTTGGGAGGATGAACCCCCCTTACTCACCAAAGAACTGGATGACTTGACTAGGCAGAGATTACCTCAGAAGAGACAGGATCTTGGAAAGTTCTCAATACCTTGTACCATAGGCACCATGAACTTTGAGAAGGATCTGTGTGACCTGGGGTCAAGTATAAACCTCATGCCTCTCTCTGTAATGGAGAAGCTAGGGATCCGTGAGGTACAAGCTGCAAGAATCTCACTAGAGACGGCAGATAATTCAAGGAAATAGGCTTATGGACTTGTAGAGGATGTCTTGGTAAAAGTTGAAGACCACTACATCCCTGCTGATTTCATAATCCTAGACATTGGAAAGTGTATGGATGAATCCATCATCCTTGGCAAACCCTACCTAGCCACTACAAAAGCTGTGATTGATGTTGATAGAGGAGAATTGGTCCTTCAAGTGAATGAGGACTCCCTTGTGTTTAAAGCTCAAGGATCTCCCTCTGTAGTCATGGAGAGGAAGCATGAAAAGCTTCTCTCAATGCAGAGTCAAATAGAGCCCCCACATTCAAACTCTAAGTTTGGTGTTGGGAGGCCATCATCATGTTCTGAGTGTCTGTGAGGCTCCATGAGAGCTCACTGTCAAGTTATTGACATTAAAGAAGCTCTTGTTGGGAGGCAACCCAATTTTATTTAATCATATCTATTTATTTTCTATTGTTATTTTATGTTTTTTGTAGGTTGATGATCATGTGAAGCCATAAAAATAGAATGAAAAATAGTGTTAAAAACAGCACACCCTAGAGGAGAAGCTTACTAGCGTTTAAACGCCAGTAAGGGTAGCAGAATGGGCATTAAACGCCCAGTCTGGCACCATTCTGGGCGTTTAATGCCAGAAATGGGCACCAGACTGGCGTTTGACGCCAGAAATGGACACAGATCTGGTGTTTAAATGCCAGAAAGGCGAGAAACGCTGGTGTTAAATGCCAGAAATGGGCAGCAACCTGGCGTTCGCCAGGATTGGCAATCAAGGGGGCGTTTAAATGCCAACATGGTACAGAGATCAGAAATCCTTGACACCTCAGGATCTGTGGACCCCACAAGATCCCCACCTACCTCATCTCTCTCTCTCTTCTTCACACCTTCCTATAACACCCTTCTCCAAATACCCTTCACCAATCACCTCAATACCTCTTCCCCAAAAACCCCTCACTTATTAAAACCTACCCTCTTCTCCATAATCTCTTCACCACTCCACATCCATCCATCATAAAACCCCACTTACCTCACCATTCGAATTCAAACAACTTTCCCTCCCAAACCCACCCATACATGGCTGAACCCTACCCCTCTCTCCACTCCTATATAAACCCATCTTTACTCATTCATTTTCACACATCATACACGCTACTTACCCCCTTGGCCGAACCACTAAACCCCCTCCATCTCCTCTATTTCCTCTTCTTCTACTCTCGTCTTCCTTCTTTTGCTCGAGAACGAGCAAACCTTCTAAGTTTGGTGTGGTAAAAGCATTGCTTTTTGTTTTTCCATAACCATTTATGGCACCAAAGGCCGGAGAAACCTCTAGAAAGAGGAAAGGGAAGGCAATTGCTTCCACCTCTGAGTCATGAAAGATGGAGAGATTCATCTGAAGGGTGCATCAAGACCACTTCTATGAAGTTGTGGCCAAGAAGAAGGTGATCCCCGAGGTCCCTTTCAAACTCAAAAAGGGTGAATATCCGGAGATCTGACATGAGATTCGAAAAAGAGGTTGGGAAGTTCTCACCAACCCTATTCCACAAGTCGGAATCTTAATGGTTCAAGAGTTTTATGCCAATGCATGGATCACCAAGAACCATGATCAAAGTGTGAACCCGGACCCAAAGAATTGGCTTACAATGGTCTGGGGGAAATGCTTAGATTTTAGTTCGAAAAATGTAAGGTTGGCATTCAACTTGCCCATGATGCAAGGAGATGCACGCCCCTACACTAGAAGGGTCAACTTTGATCAAAGGTTGGACCAAGTCCTCATAAACATTTTTGAAGAGGGCTCTCAATGGAAGAGAGATTCAAGAGGAAAGCCGGTTCAACTAAGAAGGCATGACCTCAAGCCCGTGGCTAGGGGATAGTTGGAGTTCATCCAAAGCTCAATCATTCCTACTAGCAACCGTTCTAAAGTTATTATAGACCGGGCTATCATGATCCATAGCATCATGATTGGAAAGGAAGTAGAAGTTCATGAGGTTATATCCCTAGAACTCTACAAGGTGGTGGGCAAGTCCTCTACTTTGGCAAGGTTAGCCTTCCCTCATCTCACTTGTCACCTCTGCAATTCAGCTGGAATTGACATAGAGGAAGACATCCTCATTGATGAGGACAAGCCCATCACTAAGAAAAGGATGGAGCAAACAAGAGAGCCCACTCATGAACCTCACCAAGAGCATGAGAAAATTCCTCATCATGAGATTCTTGAGATGCCTCAAGGGATGCATTTTCCTCCACAAAACTATTGGGAGCAAATCAACCCCTCCCTAGGAGAATTAAGTTCCAATATGGGACAACTAAGGGTGGAGCACCAAGAGAATTCCATCCTCCTCCATGAAATTAGAGAAGACCAAAGAGTCATGAGGGAGGAGCAACAAAGGCAATGAAGAGACATTAGGGAGCTCAAGGACTCCATAAGATCTTCAAGAGGAAGAACAAGCCGCCATCACTAAGGTGGACCCGTTCTTTAATTTCCTTGTTATTATTTTTCTGTTTTTCAAAAATTATGCTTTATGTTTTATTTACGTTTGTGTCTTATTACATAATCACTAGTGTCTAAGTGTCTATGCCTTGAATCTATGAATGTCCTATGAATCCATCACCTTTCTTAAATGAAAAATGTTTTCTAAAAAAAAGAAAAAGAAGTACATGAATTTCGAATTTTAAAATAGTTTAATTATTTTGATGTGGTGGCAATGCTTTTTGTTTTTCTGAATGAATGCTTGAACAGTGCATATTTTTTGAATTTGTTGTTTATGAATGTTAAAATTGTTGGCTCCTGAAAGAATGATGAAAAAGGAGAAATGTTATTGATAATCTAAAAAATTATAAAAATTGATTCTTGAAGCAAGAAAAGGCAGTAAAAAGCTTGCGAAAAAAAAATTGGCGAAAAAAATAAAAGAAAAAGAAAAAAAGATGAAAAAGCAAGCAGAAAAAGCCAATAGCCCTTTAAACCAAAAGGCAAGGGTAGTAAAAAGGATCCAAGGCTTTGAGCATCAGTGGATAGGAGGGCCTAAAGGAATAAAATCCTGGCCTAAGCGGCTAAACCAAGCTGTCCCTAACCATGTGCTTGTGCGTGAAGGTGTCAAGTGAAAAGCTTGAGACTGAGCGGTTAAAGTCATGGTCCAAAGCAAAAAGAGTGTGCTTAAGAGCTCTGGACACCTCTAATTGGGGACTCTAGCAATGCTGAGTCACAATCTGAAAAGGTTTACCCAGTTATGTGTCTGTGGCATTTATGTATCTGGTGGTAATACTGGAAAACAAAATGCTTAGGGTCTCGGCAAAGACTCATAAAGTAACTGTGTTCAAGAATCAACATACTGAACTAGGAGAATCAATAACACTATATGAATTCTGAGTTCCTATAGATGCCAATCATTCTAAACTTCAAAGGATAAAGTGAGATGCCAAAACTGTTCAGAAGCAAAAAGCTAATAGCCCCGTTCATCTAATCAAGACTGATCATCATAGATGTTTTTGGAATTTATTGTATATTTTCTTCTTTTTTTATCCTATTTTGTTTTTAGTTTCTTGGGGACAAGCAATAATTTAAGTTTGGTGTTGTGATGAGCGGATAATTTATATGCTTTTTGGCATTGTTTTTAGGTAGTTTTTAATATATTTTAGTCAATTTTTATTATATTTTTATTAGTTTTTAAATAAAAATCACATTTCTGGACTTTACTATGATTTTTTGTGTTTTTTTGTGATTTCAGATATTTTTGGGCTGAAATTGAGGGACCTGAGCAAAATTCTAATTCAGAGGCTGAAAAAGGACTGCAGATGCTGTTGGATTCTGACCTCCATGCACTTGAAGTAGATTTTCTGGAGCTACAGAAGCCCAATTGGCACGCTCTCAATTGCGTTGGAAAGTAAATATCTTGTGCTTTCCAGAAATATATAATAGTCTATACTTTGCCCGAGATCTGATGGCCCAAACTGGCGTTCCAAGTCAGCATAAAAATTCTGGCATCAAAACGCCAGAACTAGCATAAAAGCTGGAGTTAAACACCCAAACTGGCACCAAAGCTAGCGTTTAACTCCAAGAAAAGTCTCTACATGTGAAAGCTTTAATGTTCAGCCCAAGCACACACCAAGTGGTCCCGGAAGTGGATTTCTGCATTATTTACTTATTTCTGTAAATCCTAGGTCACTAGTTCTCTATAAATATGACCTTTTGCTATTGTATTTTCATCTAGGAATATTTAGTTCATCTTTTGATCTCTTGATCACATTTTGGGGGCTGGCCATTCGGCCATGCCTGAACCATCATTACTTTTGTATTTTCAACGGTGGAGTTTCTACACACTATAGATTAAGGTGTGGAGCTCTGCTGTTCCTCATGAATTAATGCAAAGTACTATTGTTTTTCTATTCAACTCAAGCCTATTTCTTCTCCAAGATATTCATTCGCACTCAAGAATATGATGAATGTGATGATTATGTGACACTCATCACCATTCTCACCTATGAACGCGTGCCTGACAACCACTTCCGTTCTACATGCAAACAAGCTTGAATGTGTATCTCTTGGGTTTCTAATCTAAGATTAAAACCTTTGTGGTATAGGCTAGAATTATTGGTGGCCATTCTTGAGATCCGGAAAGTCTAAACCTTGTCTGTGGTATTCCGAGTAGGATCTGGGAAGGGATGACTGTGACGAGCTTCAAACTCGCGAGTGTTGGGCGTAATGACAGACGCAAAAGGATCAATGGATCCTATTCCAACATGATCGAAAACCGACAGATGATTAGCCTTGCGGTGACAGTGCATTTGGACCATTTTCACTGAGAGGACGGAAGGTAGCCATTGACAACGGTGAAACCCAACATACAGCTTGCCATGGAAAGGAGTATGAATGATTGGATGAAGACAATAGGAAAGCAGAAGTTCAGGAGGAACAAAGCATCTTCATGCGCTTATCTGAAATTCTCACCAATGAATTACATAAGTACCTCTATCTTATTTTATGTTTTATTCATCTTTTAATTATCAATTCTCCATAACCATTTGAATCCACCTGACTGAGATTTACAAGATGACCATAGCTTGCTTCAAGCCGACAATCTCCGTGGGATCAACCCTTACTCACGTAAGGTTTATTACTTGGACAACCCAGTGCACTTGCTGGTTAGTTGTGCGAAGTTGTGAAGAAGTGAGATTACAATTGTGCGTACCAAGTTGTTAGCGCCATTGAAGATCACAATTTCGTGCACCAGCAGCCATCTGAATCCCTTAAGTAACTTTTTTTTTTTTATAAAATAAAACTGATGCCTTTATATAGGCTTGCCTAAATCACAAATTAAAATGAAATTCAAAATAAATTACAATTAAATAAAAAATCCTATTCTAGATAATCCTTGTGGTCTTCATTGAGTGATCAGAGTGGGCTTTACTTGCTGTAGTTCAAATGGGCTCAGAATGAAATTAATTGAGCAGAAATGCACTTCCAGGAGAGCATAGTATTCATTTGGAGAACGGAGCATTTTTACACCCACACGTACCCATCCCATACGCTCGCGTGTCATTATGCTTTTTAGTCCATCCACGCGTACGCGTGGCCTTCAACTTTTGCCCGTCTGACGCGTACGCGTGCTATAAGCTTGCGCGTCCCTTGCAGCGCTCTCCAAACGAGCATAGCGTTCATGCAAAGAACGCTACCCACGTGTACGCGTCCCATAGGCGTATGCATGGCCCTTCGAACATTCCACTTCCACGTGTACGCGTCAATCATGCGTACGCATGGTTCTTCATAGATGCTCCATTGACGCGCGCGTGTCATGTACGCGTGCGCGTTGATACCAAATCTTCAATCCCAAATTCGAAACTTGCTCGAAGGCCCTCACTCAGATAATGTAGCACTCTCTTTGAAAATGAACGCTAATCACATCTATGCATAAGCGTCAAGCACGCATATGCGTGGGTCTTCAAAAATCCTTGCCCGATGCGTAAGCATCTTGTACGCGTACGCATCGCAGGAACGTAGCGTTCTCGCGCCAAGAGCGCTCTCCTTGTTTAAATAATGGGCCACGCTTTTAAAAGCGTGGCTTAAGGTTCTAAAGCTTGCTCAAGCTTCAAAGTGTGCTCCAAAATTTTTCTTTTCTTCTTTTGAGCTTATTTTGTGCTTTTTTACTTCTTTTTCTTCCTATTTCATACAAAATTTATAAAATCAAAAGATCAAAGAAATATACCATTTAAGCACAAAAGCATTCAATATTTAAGCACTCATCAATTTCTTGTATGAAAAAGCATAGAAAACATGCACAAAATGACATGTCATCACAACACCAAACTTAAACCTTGCTTGTCCCCAAGCAAGAAAAGAATCATGCAATAATTTTTGACAAACCAAGGTGAGAAGTATAGCAAGTTGATGTTCATGGTTGGCTAGTTTTCTATGCATGCTACAATCACAAAAGAAATGCAAATGATTGATGCTTCTGTCTAGCTCATTTTATGAAATCCTTTCCTTATATTTCTTCCTTGAAACAAGCTTTTCATTCTCTTATTAGCTTCTCTTTTTGGGTGCTTTGCCCCATGAGTTGAAAACAAAACTACAACTCTAAATGCTTTCTTTTCAAGTATTACCAATTGATACATAAGCACCACAAGTATTTAATTAGAGGACTTCTTTAAGCTCATTTATTTCTTTTCTTTACTCTCTAATCATGAAGGCTTTGAGGGAGTGCTTTTCCACTTGAGCCCAGCCTTGACTCTAAGTGTTTTGTTTTCAAGCTTTTTGCCTGATACATAAACACCACAAGTACTTAACAAATGAATTGTTATTGGTACTCAGAGCCTTCAGCTTTCTCATTCTTTCCCTTTTTCTTTTCTTGCCTTAACTGCATTTGCTTTTTCAAGGTTTTCATGATTTCAAAAATTTCATAAAATGTCCTAGAAGAAAACTTCAACTAATTAAATTCCAATGCAATTGAACATCAATTAATCATACTAGCCTTCCAATGACTTGTATGCTCATGCTAAGTTCTTCTTTAATTCCTTGTTTGTTTATGATCATGATACTTTATTGCTTTGAACTCTCAAAATTCAAGATGGTAGTCATAATGTCGCAGTAACATGTTATAATTTAGCAATCAAACTATGCTTATTCACAACACACATGCATACAGAGAAACTAGAAGACAATCATGCAATTTAAAGTGCTGGAAATAATTAGGAGGTAGAAGGAACGTTACCACCTTGTAGTTCCTCTTCACTGTTGTTGTCTTTTTCCTCCTATTCTTCCCCTTCCCATACCAAACTTAGAATGCTTGCTTATCCTCAAGCAACAATTAGAACTGTGGTGATGGGGTCTATAATGGATCATGAGTGTCTTACACAATGAATTGTCAGTAGTACATGTGGTTAAGCAAGCAAAATGAAAAATAACAATGGAGGCACAGGAAACAGAGACATTGTGATTGCAAAAATAAGAGGGTGTACATGATACATTGCATAAAAGATAAGTGGCACACCAAATTTAGTGTGACACTTTCACTTAGAATTGATGCAAGTATCCAATAAAGATTGTAAATAAATTGTGTTGCATAGCAATACCAAACTTAGAATGAATCACATGTCCATTTATTTAAACTAACACCAAGTAAAGGAAACTGTTCTATGCTAATAACACAATCACCAAACAAAGAATTTGTCACAAGTAAGGATTTCTTGGTGTATTAACAAAAAAAGTTAAGGAGCAAAATAAAATAAAGCATTAAAAACAAAGGAATGACTAAATAAAAAGAAAAAGTGCCTCACCAAAACAAAGATAACACTGTAAGCTTAGGAGGCAAAGACATCATGATTGTACAAACAAGTGGTGTTGCTGGAGACATTGCATAGAAAAATAAATGGCACACCAAACTTAGTGTGACACTTTCTCTTGAAATTCATGCAAGTGTCCAAACAGATTAAACACAAATTGTTGCAAGGCAACACCAAAGTTAGAATGTAATCATATGCCAATTTTATTTAAAAATAAACAAAGCAAATAGAGAAAATAAACACAGCAGAGAAATAAAATGTTACCTAAGGTTGGGTTGTCTCCCAACAAGCGCTCTTTTAGTGTCATTAGCTTGACATGTTGTTCTCAACTTTCTTCCTCTTCTTCCAGTTTGTTAAGAGGAATGACCTCAAGGGGAGAGAAGAGCCAGTCAGTATCCCCTGTCTTAGCCTCTTCCCAACAAGCTTTCTTTGGTTATTTGATTTGTTTGTTTTGCTTGTTGGGATAGGGGTTGGATTGTTTACAGTTGACCTTTTTTTCTTCATGAATATGATTAATTGTGGCTTGGTCACAATCCTCTTCTTGGTGTTGTTGTTGGTTGCCTTCACTTCTTTGATTTCAAGACTTGGTAGTTGTGTATTGGTTGAAGTGTTCTCTTCATCAAAAGCCTCTTGAATTGGTGGTTCAATGAACCCTTCCTCTATGCAACTCTCTGCTTCAACTGAGTGTGAATTCTCTTGATTGACTTCCTCCCTTTCTTCTACATGATATTTGATGAGCGGATAATTTATACGCTTTTTGACATTGTTTTTAGTATGTTTTTAGTAGGATCTAGTTACTTTTAGGGATGTTTTTAATAGATTTTGTGTTAAATTCACATTTCTGGACTTTACTATGAGTTTGTGTGTTTTTCTGTGATTTCAGGTATTTTCTGGCTGAAATTGAGGGACTTGAGCAGAAATCAGATTCAGAAGTTGAAAAAGGACTGCTGATGCTGTTGGATTCTGACCTCCCTGC
This sequence comes from Arachis hypogaea, assembly GCF_003086295.3. Classification (NCBI taxonomy): domain Eukaryota; kingdom Viridiplantae; phylum Streptophyta; class Magnoliopsida; order Fabales; family Fabaceae; genus Arachis; species Arachis hypogaea. Next base: position 80,910,333 of record NC_092055.1, read on the forward strand.
ACTCAAAGTGGATTTTCTGGAGCTACAGAACTCGAAATGGCGCGCTTCCAATTGCGTTGGAAAGTAGACATCCAGGGCTTTCCAGCAATATATAATAGTCCATACTTTGGCCAATAATTGACGACGTAAACTGGCGTTCAACGCCAGCTTTCTGCCCAAATCTGGCGTCTAGCGCCAGAAAAGGATCCAAAACCAGAGTTGAACGCCCAAACTGGCACAAAAACTGGCGTTCAACTCCACAAATGGCCTCTGCACGTGTAACACTCAAGCCCAAGCCCAAGCACACACCAAGTGGGCCCCGGAAGTGGATTTATGCATCAAATACTTACTCATGTAAACCCTAGTAGCTAGTTTATTATAAATAGGACCTCTTACTATTGTATAAGGTGGATTCATTCCTTGTTCTTATTTCTTCTGTTTTTCGTTTTCTATGTTATGTGCTTATCTATGTTTGTGTCTTCATTACATGATCATTAGTAGTAATAACTATGTCTTAAAGCTATGAATGTCCTATGAATCCATCACCTCTCTTAAATGAAAAATGTTTTAATTCAAAAGAACAAGAAGTACATGAGTTTCGAATTTATCCTTGAACTTAGCTTAATTATATTGATGTGGTGACAATGCTTCTTGTTTTCTGAATGTATGCTTGAACAGTGCATATGTCTTTTGAAGTTGTTGTTTAAGAATGTTAAATATGTTGGCTCTTGAAAGAATGATGACTAGGAGACATGTTATTTGATAATCTGAAAAATCATAAAAATGATTCTTGAAGCAAGAAAAAACAGCAAAAGAAAAACAAAGCTTGCAGAAAAAAAAAAGGAAGAAAAAAAATTAGGCAAAAAAAAAATAGAAAGAAAAAGAAAAAGCAAGCAGAAAAAGCCAAAAGCTCTTAAAACCAAGAGGCAAGAGCAAAAAACCAATAACCCTTAAAACCAAAAGGCAAGGGCAAATAAAAAGGATCCCAAGGCTTTGAGCATCAGTGGATAGGAGGGCCTAAAGGAATAAAATCCTGGTCTAAGCGGCTAAACCAAGTTGTCCCTAACCATGTGCTTGTGGCGTGTAGGTGTCAAGTGAAAACTTGAGACTGAGCGGTTAAAGTCAAGGTCCAAAGCAAAAAAAAGAGTGTGCTTAAGAACCCTGGACACCTCTAATTGGGGACTTTAGCAAAGCTGAGTCACAATCTGAAAAGGTTCACCCAATTATGTGTCTGTGGCATTTATGTATCCGGTGGTAATACTGGATAACAAAGTGCTTAGGGCCACGGCCAAGACTCATAAAATAGCTGTGTTCAAGAATCATCATACTGAACTAGGAGAATCAATAACACTATCTGAACTCTGAGTTCCTATAGATGCCAATCATTCTGAACCTCAATGGATAAAGTGAGATGCCAAAACTATTCAAGAGGCAAAAAGCTATAAGTCCCGCTCATATGATTGAAGCTCTGTTTCATTGATAGTTTGGAATTTATAGTATATTCTATTCTTTTTATCCTATTTTGATTTTCAGTTGCTTGGGGACAACAACAATTTAAGTTTGGTGTTGTGATGAGCGGATAATTTATACGCTTTTTGACATTGTTTTTAGTATGTTTTTAGTAGGATCTAGTTACTTTTAGGGATGTTTTTAATAGATTTTGTGTTAAATTCACATTTCTGGACTTTACTATGAGTTTGTGTGTTTTTCTGTGATTTCAGGTATTTTCTGGCTGAAATTGAGGGACTTGAGCAGAAATCAGATTCAGAGGTTGAAAAAGGACTGCTGATGCTGTTGGATTCTGACCTCCCTGCACTCAAAGTGGATTTTCTGGAGCTACAGAACTCGAAATGGCGCGCTTCCAATTGCGTTGAAAATTAGACATCCAGGGCTTTCCAGCAATATATAATAATCCATACTTTGGCCAATAATTGACGACGTAAACTGGCGTTCAACGCCAGCTTTCTACCCAAATCTGGCGTCCAGCGCCAGAAAAGGATCCAAAACCAGAGTTGAACGCCCAAACTGGCACAAAAACTGGCGTTCAACTCCACAAATGGCCTCTGCACGTGCAACACTTAAGCTCAGCCCAAACACACACCAAGTGGGCCCCGGAAGTGGATTTATACATCAAATACTTACTCATGTAAACCCTAGTAGCTAGTTTATTATAAATAGGACCTCTTACTATTGTATTAGGCATCTTGGGATTACCTTATGATCCTTTGATCACGTTTAGGGGGCTGGCCATCTCGGCCATGCCTGGTCCCTCACTTATGTATTTTCATACGGTAGAGTTTCTACACTCCATAGATTAAGGTGTGGAGCTCTGCTGTTCCTCAAAGATTAATGCAAAGTACTTCTGTTTTCTATTCAATTCTTCTTATTTCGCTTCTAAGATATCCATTCGCACCCAAGAACGTGATGAAGGTGATGATTATGTGTGACACTCATCACCATTCTCCCCTATGAACGCGTGCCTGACAAACACTTCTGTTCTACATGAATTAAGCTAGAATGAGTATCTCTTAGATCTCCTAACCAGAATCTTCGTGGTGTAAGCTAGAATGATGGCGGCATTCAAGAGAATCTGGAAAGTCTAAACCTTGTCTGTGGTATTCCGAGTAGGATTCAATGATTGAATGACTGTGACGAGCTTCAAACTCGCGATTGTTGGGCGTTAGTGACAGACGCAAAAGGAGGGTGAATCCTATTCCAGCATGATCGAGAACCGACAGATGAATAGCCGTGCCGTGACAGGGTGCGTGAGCATATTATTCACTGAGAGGAGGGGATGTAGCCACTGACAACGGTGATGCCCTTGCATAAAGCCAGCCATGGAAAGGAGTAAGACTGATTGGATGAAGATAGCAGGAAAGCAGAGGTTCAGAGGAACGAAAGTATCTCCATTCGCTTATCTGAAATTCCTACCAATGATTTACATAAGTACCTCTATCCCTATCTTATTAATTATTATTCGAAAACAACATTATCCATTTATATCTGCCTGACTGAGATTTACAAGGTGACCATAGCTTGCTTCATACCAACAATCTCCGTGGGATTCGACCCTTACTCACGTAAGGTATTACTTGGACGACCCAGTGCACTTGCTGGTTAGTTGTATCGAAGTTGTGACAGACTGTAAAACTAGATCAGAGTATCTGGCCTAAGAAGCCATTACCAGAGATCACAATTTCGTGCACCAATATTCCATTGAATCCTTTGGGGGTGAATTTTCATGTTCCTCTGTCACCTCAATTAGCTTCTGTGGATATGGAATCCAAGGCCCATATATCTCCATCACCTCATTCCCCATTTAAGTTTCAGTTGATATAGGGGCCTCTTCTTCTTGCTCTTCTTCTTCCTCCTTTGCACTCAACATTTGATTTAACAGCACTTCTATGGAAAAAGTTTGTTATTCTTCCCAAGATTTCTTCATTTCCTCTTCATATCTTTCAATCACGGATTCAAGCTTTTGTGTAGGTTGTGAGTTTTTATATTCCATGGTCATCTCAAGTGGCCTCTGTGGATATAAAATCCTTGGCTCATATACCTCCACAACCTCCTCCTCCATCGAGGTTTCATTTGGTAAAGGAGCCTCTTCATCTTATTCTTCTACTTCCTCCTTCACATCCCCAATTGGTCTTCATCTTCCTTGCTTAGCTATTCTTCGTTTTTCCTTGCCTTCTCTAAATGTCCATCTATCTTCTTGTAGAGGGTTTCTTGTTCTTTCCAAGATTCTATGGATGTTTGTAGGTATTGTTCAAATGCTAGCTCAAGGGATGAAGGCTGAGAATGAGTTTCTGGATACATGGGCATTGTGGTGAAGTCATTTTGAGAAGTATTGAAAGAATTTTGTGCTGAGGCATACTCAAGTGGTGAAGAGTTTTCAAATGAAAAACTGGGGAGTGAGGTTGGACAATTTTGCATGAATGAATTGAAGGTACTCTCAAGTGATGATGGCTCTTGATAGGTGGAGTATGGACTATTCAATGCTGTTTGGTTTTGATCCTCCCACCCACAACATGAGTAATTGTTGTATTCATCAATGTATAGATCATTTTGTCGCCCTGGGGAGCAATCTTGCATGAATGTATTGACAACACAATCAAATGATGATGTCTCTTGATGAACAGAATGAGGCATTGAAATTCCCTTCCCAGCCATAATTTATGTCAATGTCATAACAATATGAGTCACCTTGTGGCTCTGGGAAGTAGTTGAGTTTACTTGATTGTTCATATTCTTGTTGATATGCCTAGACACCATGAGGATAATGACATAAATCATTTTGTGGTTCTGGAGCATATCCCCACTAGGTGGATTGCTCATAATTTGTCATTTCTTTGTGATATTCCCAGCCACCATTAGAATAGTCATTTAGTGATGGTGGGCAATATCCCATGAAATTTTTTTGATCAGAAGATGAGTTGAACTCCATTTGAATTTTGTCAAAAACAATCACCAATGAAAATTGAAATTCATGTCACAAATGAGAATTTCTTAGTGAGGCAATAACACAAACACCTTAGTATCAAGAGAAAACAGAAAATTAAAAGAACTTAAATGACAAAAACAAAGAAAATACTTAATCTAGACTTATCACCCACTTAATCATTGTCGATCTAAATCAAACCCCGGCAACGGCGCCAAAAACTTGATGAGGGAAAAACGATTCCACAGAAACTCAGCGGCAAGTGTACCGGGTCGCATCAGGTAGTAAAACTCACAGAAGTGAGGTCGATCCCACGGGGATTGATAGATCAAGCAACTTTAGTTGAGTGATTAGTCTAGTTAAGCTAACAGTTGAAAATTCGATTGACAAATGACTAACATAATGTAAATTGCTGGAAAATTAAAGTGCAGGATGTAAATTGACAGAAACTTAAATGGCAAGAAAAGTAAATTGCATCAAATATAAAGGGACTGGGTGCTAGGAAATTAAATTGAACAGAAATGACAGAAACAAAGATTCATCACGGATTGGAGATATCATAATCCACAATGAATCAAATGGGTCTCAACTACTTTCTCAATCATATGAGTAGATCTATGGCGGATTGAAATTGATTGGATCCCAATTCCTTGGCAATCCAATATCTCTAATCACAATCTCTTGCCAATTCTTTGATCAAATTGTCATGAGAAGAGGTTAAGTACATCTCTCTCATCTATAATCCACACTAACTCTCAGGATCTCAATTCCTCCCGAATAGTATTGATCAAGAGAGTAGTGAAGGATAGAGCCTCAGTTCTAATGCTCATGATTCCCCTTCTGAGGCTCACACAAGCATTCACAGATTCAAACCTCCTTCCAGAGTGAATGAATCATCAACCAAAACAGAGGATATCCAATAGCTACAAAAATGATAGAGAAGAAGAAGAAGTTCACTCAATCATGTGAATTAGAATAGAGCTCCTCCCCTTAATGAATTGGGGTTCAATGGATCATAGCTCAAAGAACAAATGCTGAGAAACTAAATTGCAAGAAAGTAAATCAAACTGACGAACATGAACGGAAATGTAAAATTGCAGAAAAGAAAAATTGTAGCAGAGAAGTGTAAAAATTGAAATTGCATAAAACTGAATTGAATTCAATACTGGAATGTAAAAGTGAAGAAAGCTAAAAGTGTTTATCAAAGCCTTCTATTCTACTCCTATTCCTACTCCTACTACTACTACTACTACTCCTAATGCAGCCTTTCAAATCCCCTAACTAACTTTTTTTTATAAAATGAAACTGATGCCTTTATATAGGCTTGCCTAAATCACAAATTGAAATGAAATTTAAAACAAATTACAATTAAATAAAAATCCTATTCTACATGATCCTTGTGGTCTTCATTGAATGCTCAGAGTGGGCTTTACTTGCTGTAATTCAAATGGGCTCAGAATGAAATTAATTGAGCAGAAATGCACTTCCAGGAGAGCGTAGCATTCATTTGGAGAACGGAGTGTTTTTACACCCACGCGTACACGTCCCATACGCTCGTGCGTCATTTTGCTTTTTGGTCCATCCACGCGTACGCGTAACCTACGCGTACGCATGGCCTTCAACTTTTGCCCGTCTGACGTGTACGCGTGCTATACGCTTGCGCGTCCCTTGTAGCGCTCTCAAAACAACCGTAGCGTTCATGCAAAGAATGCTACCCACGCGTACACGTCCCTTGTAACGACCCAATTTTTGGTACGTCATGATCATACTAGAAACTGAGCGCTACCAACTTGTCTACCTATCTATTATCTATTATTTATTATATGAGCCTGATTCGTTGTTAAAAGCGTAGTTATTTTACGAGGTACTTTTTTTTTTAAAACATTTGGATTAATAGACGAAATCATTCATAAGCAATTCACAACTGATAGCAGATAAAATAGTTATAAACAACCACACATAAATACATCTCAAGTAGTTAACAACATTCAGTGATTCAGCCTTTATTATAGTATATAGTTTTAGTTAGAACACCCCTAGATATAGCTAGATAATAACTATATACATATATATACATACAACATCCCAAGCCCTGACCTGTTCAAGAAGTCCCTAAGCTGGCGCCCAGGCTAGCCTAGACTCTATACTCACCTAGTCCCTCTAAACTACTAAAGCGAGGGAAACTACGTTCTAGGTCTTCAAAACTCAAGTCAAGTGGAATGTCATCAAAAGATAGAACATCATCTGCTACTCCTCTGCACGATCAGACTTTTCCACAAGACGTCTCTCTGGTACCTCCTGAAGTAGCCACACAATAGGAATCTCGTACACAGGATTTAGGTTAAAGTGCGCATACGAACGGGGTGCAGACGTTGGCTGGTCTCACAGTATATACATGTAAACAGAGAACGATATTTACCCTAGACTCCAAAGACTATCTAGAGCAGAATCCTCTTCTTGCAAACAGTCATCAGCGAACTATGGTAAGGTACTCTTACTTCCATCTGAAGGGCGAAGGGAGAGAGAAGGGGTAAGAACTGGGGAGTTCTTAGTAGGGTCGGGGTTATTAGTTACGTTCATTTACTTGGGGTCGATTAGCAAACAAATAACATAATACAACGAAGCAGTAAACAGAAGATAAAGATAGAAAGAGAAAGTAGAGGCAATAGAAAGTAGAACACAAACAAAAGAATACAATAAAACACAGAAATAGTATGCAAGCAGACAAACATAAAGAAATAAACCACACACAGAAAGGAATGCAACAGAGAATGATGCGCAGACAAGAATGATGCATGTCTAGCCCTAGTGCAGGTAATGAGCTCATCTGTCGGTTACTAACCCGCTCCCGACATTATCCAGCAACCTCTGTCTGGATAAGGCTTTCCGATTGGCTATACCCCTGTGTACAGGAAATAACCCCTCTGCCACCACAGGGTCCACTGCACGCAGGAAATAACACATCTGCCACTGCAGGGATGTAAGCCGACACACCTTCTGTATACAGGAAATAACCCCTCTGCCACTACAGAAATGGAACAGGTGGTCACGGTACTTCTGTAGCAGGAAATAACCCCTCAGCCTTACAGAAATAAAATATGGATCTGTACCGCAGGAAAGCGTTCTCAGTGATCACACCATTATCTATCTGACTGCCTCTCTGCAGCAGATGATTATACAAGTATATCTGGAGTTGCCTTAACGCAACAAATGAATAAATACATCTCTTGGGCCTATAGAAATAACACCTCTGTAAGTGAACTTCGGCTTACAGAAATAGCGCCCCTGTAAGTGAACTTCGGCTTACAGGTATCACAACTCTCTGTAGGTAAACTTCGGCCTACAGGAGCAACACCCTGAGATACACAATTGATATTCACTGCAGGTGAACTTTGGCCTACAGGAATAACAACTCACTGTAGGTGAACTTGGGCCTACAGGACCTCTAGGGCCAATGGAAAAGCAGCAGATGAACATCCAACCGAATATCATGCTACAAGGCTTAACTCTTTATTCTTATACTCTTCTCTTTATATCTCTTTACTCTGTTCTGGTTTCTCTTTTCTCTGTATCTCTCTACTCTGCTCTAATTTCTCTATTTAACGTATGTATTTAAAGCTTATGTAAATTTCGGTATGAATAGTTAGTCTGTCCCAAGTATAGGTTCATTAAGTCTATACTGAAACAGTTTAACTTTTCATATAATACCTAACCCTAGTCGTGACTCAAGTACTAACTAAGTTGCCCTAGTTTGTTCACTAGTCTGTGTCTGTTTTTCTGTCGTTAAAACTTTACAGACTTTTCTTTGGTTTTTATCTTTTCTTTAACTTTTTATCTTTCCTTTATATTTGCCTCACTAATATGTTCTTACCACTCCCTAAGTGTTTTATGAAGGTAATTATGAGATTCTGTGCTTAAAGTTGTCTTTCTAAAGCTTTTACAGAAAACTGCCTTTTCTGCATTATTTTATTATTTTTATTAAAATATTATTTTTAATTAAATATTATTATTTAATATTTTATTATTATTTATTATTTTATCATTAAATTTTCGAAAATTACCCCTTTTTAACTTTTAACCTTTAAAAATTCACTTTTTACCACCCGTAACTTTTAATATTTCTACTTTTACCACCCTAACTTCCAGAAATTACAAAATAACCCCTCAAACACCAAAATATTTACTTCCTTGCCCTTTTCAAGATCTAAAAGGTGTTCTTCATTGTTCTTCACCACACTCAAAGTGTTCTTCGTGTTCTTCATAAATTCTTCAGATCTTTCTCTGTTTTTACCCGTTTTTCAATGTTTTCAGCAACCGATTTTTACCATAATTCATAATAAATTCGCAGCCACTAAAACCCCATCTTTTCTACATAATTTTAACACAAATTGAACCTCAATTTAAGCTCTAGGGTTCGTTTTTCCAGCATCCATAAAGAACATAATTTCAAAGATGAATATCATCAAATTTCATCAAATTTTCACCAAAATTTCAACAAGAATCACTTATATAAATCATCAATTTCAAGCACAGCCAAACCATATCATAATCACACAACTCAAACATAATCAATCAAGATTAAATTTGTCAAACCCTACCTGGTTTTGCTGCTCCTAATTTGGTTAAACTTTCAGGTGGTCCTTAAGCACTTTTTCCTCCTAAATCACATCAAGAACAACTTTAAATCCAAAAACTCTCAACTGACCAAATCTCACTCAGTATGTTAGGAAGAGATATCTCACCTTAGACTTGCTGGAAATTCACGTTTCTTGGCTCTCAAGTTAAGTTAAGCATGATTCCTAAGGAAGAACATCAAGAAAACACATGTTTTGCATGGTTTTCCTTGAAAACCGAATTGAAGAGGGAGGGAGACAGCCATCTCACCTTATTTCCAGCCTTGATAAGTCACATGGTTATGTAAAGGAAGAAGAGAGGATCATTTTGGTGAAATCGGAGTTTTGATTTGAGTTTTAGTTCAGAAGAAATCAAGATTTGAAGATTAAGTGTTCATGAAGTTTTCTCTCTTTTCTCTCCTTTCAATTTCGGCCAAAATGATGAAATGAGACAGCCTTGGAGGTCTTGTGGGTGTAAGGTGAGTTGTGATTGGTTGGCTTGGAGGTGGATTAAAATAATATTAAAATATCTCAGGTGTATAACTACTAAAACTAGATGTATCGGAACACTTGCAAAAACATCTCTAAAAATTATTTTCTGAGCTACTAGCATAAATGACACTAGTAACATATTTATTATGAGAATAAAACATGAATAATGAGGCCTTAGCATTGCTAAAGTCACCAGAGAGTGCTGGTGCTAAGCTGCACCAGTAAACCGTAAACCCGGTTAAACCGATTTTCTGTTTTTAAATAAAACAGACCAGGTAACCTTATAATATCATTCAAGCATTTTCTAATACTAATATAATGATAATATTATACTATTATCTCTCTCCTCTCATAAATCGAGTCTGGTTTGTCAAACTGAGACTATTTACGAAAAACCGAATCAAAACCCCTAACCGATACGGTTCAAAAACTAGGTTCTTCGTGACCGCGTTATCGAGCTTGTCTCAACTAAGGTCCTGAGTTAAAGATAATATAATGACAATGAGGATTGAGATGCTTGATGATACAGAAGAGGTATTCCCTTTACTGATCTTTCGGAGAAATCCGTGTATTTAGAAACGATCTCGCGTACTCGAAAATCGGGGTTGTTACATCCCCTACGCGTACGCGTGGCCCTTCGAACATGCCACTTCCACGCATACGCGTCAGTCATGCGTACGCGTGGTTCTTCATAGATGCTCCATCGACGCGTGCGCGTCGATACCAAATCTTCAATCCCAAATTCGAAACATGCTCGAAGGCGCTCACTCAGATAACGTATCGCTCTCTTTGCAAATGAGCGCTAACCACATCCACGCGTAAGCGTCATCCACGCGTACGCGTGGGTCTTCAAAAATCCTTGCCCGACGCGTAAGCGTCTTATACGCGTGCGCGTCGCAAGAGAACGTAGCATTCTCGTGCCAAGAGCGCCCTCCTTGTTTAAATCATGGGCCACGCTTTTAAAAGCATGGCTTAAGGTTCCAAAGCGTGCTCAAGCTTCAAAGTGTGCCCCAAAATTCTTCTTTTCTTCTTTTGAGCTTATTTTGTGCTTTTTTGCTTCTTTTTCTTCTTATTTCCTACAAAGTTTATAAAATCAAAAGATCAAAGAAATATACCATTTAAGCACAAAAGCATTCAATATTTAAGCACTAATCATCAATTTCTTGTATGAAAAAGTATAGAAAATATGCACAAAATGACATGTCATCACAACGCAAGAATCGCCAAGAAAGTTTCAACCTTTTTCTACTAAAGCTCAATAGAGACCAAAACATTGTGCGAAGGGAAAGCATGCAAAGGTAAAAGCAATAAGAATAATGACAAATACAGCATGACAAAGGGTATGAAGCAAAGCACCAACCTGCAAAGGAAAATGAAAAGCAGCGACGGAGGCGTAGCATGAACGGTCCAACGAAAGCTTTGAAACTTCAAAGAAAAGAGGAAAAGCTGGGGCAAAGTTATAGCAAGATGGTGTTCTTCGCAGAAAAGTGAAAATCGAAGGCCCAAGGCGAAGGAAAGAGGCTTTCTCCAGAAACGCAAAAGTGAAGCAAAAGGAAACAGTAAACTAAAACCCTTTTCTTTTGATTTCAAAAGTACAAAGAGGGAAAAGAAACGGCACAAAGAAATAAAGCTCAAATTAATAGGCTTTAAGAGCGTTCACTCAATCCTGGTGCACGAAATTGTGATCTCAGGCAACGGCGCTAGAAACTTTGTACGCACATCTTAATAAATCGTTTTTCATTCACAACTTCGATACAACTAACCAGCAAGTGCACTAGGTCGTCCAAGTAATAAACCTTACGTGAGTAAGGGTCGATCCCACGGAGATTGTCGGCTTGGAGCAAGCTATGGTCACCTTGTAAATCTCAGTCAGGCGGATATCAAATAGTTATGGAGTTTTCGAATATTAATAATAAATAGAAAATAAGTATAGAAATACTTATGTAATTCATTGGTTAGAATTTCAGATAAGCGTATAGAGATGCATTCGTTTCTCTGAACCTTTGCTTTCCTGCTGTCTTCATCCAATCAATCTTACTCCTTTCCATGGCTGGCTTTATATAAGGACATCACCGTTGTCAATGGCTATTTTTAATCCTCTCTAGAAAATGGTCCGATGCGCTGTCACTGCATGCCTAATCGTCTGGAGGCATCACCCTTGCCAATGGCTGCATCCCTTTCTCTTGTGAAAATGGTCCAAATGCTCTGTCACAGCACGGCTAATCATCTGAGGTTCTCGATTATACTGGAATAGGATTCACCCTCCTTTTGCGTCTGTCACTACGCCCAGCACTTGCAAGTTTGAAGTTCATCACAGTCATTCAATCCCAGAGTCCTACTCGGAATACCACAGACAAGGTTTAGACTTTCTGGACTCTCATGAATGCCGCCATCAATCTAGCTTATACCACGAAGATTCTGATTAAGAGATCCAAGAGATACTCATTCAATCTAAGGTAGAACAGAAGTGGTTGTCACGCACGCGTTCATAGGGAATAATGATGATTGTCACGTTCATCACATTCAGGTTGAAGTGCGAATGAATATCTTAGAAGCGGAATAAGTTGAATTGAATAGAAAAACAATAGTACTTTGCATTAATCTTTGAGGAACAGCAGAGCTCCACACCTTAATCTATGGAGTGCAGAAACTCTACCGTTGAAAATACATAAGTGAAAGGTCCAGGCATGGCCGAGAGGCCAGCCCCCATGATCTAAGAACCAGGCATCCAAAGATGATTCCAAAGATGTCAAATACAATAGTAAAAAGTCCTATTTATACTAAACTAGTTACTAGGGTTTATAGATGTAAGTAATTGATGCATAAATCCACTTCCGGGGCCCACTTGGTGTGTGCTTGGGCTGAGCTTGAATGTTACACGTGCAGAGGCTCTTTCTGGAGTTGAACGCCAGGTTGTAACGTATTTCTGGCGTTCAACTCTAGTTTGTGACGTGTTTCTGGTATTTAACTCCAGACAGTAGCATAGAACTAGCGTTCAACGCCCTTTTATGTCATCTAAACTCGGTCAAAGTATGAACTATTATACATTGCTGGAAAGCCCTGGATGTCCACTTTCCAACGCAATTAGAATCGCACCATTTTGAGTTCTGTAGCTCTAGAAAATCCACTTTGAGTGCAGGGAGGTCAGAATCCAACAGCATCAGCAGTCCTTCTTCAACCTCTGAATCTGATTTTTGCTCAAGTCCTTCAATTTCAGCCAGAAAATACCTGAAATCACAGAAAAACACACAAACTCATAGTAAAGTCCAGAAATGTGAATTTAACATAAAATCTAATGAAAACATCCCTAAAAGTAACTAGATTCTACTAAAAACATACTAAAAACAATGCCAAAAAGCGTATAAATTATCCGCTCATCACAACACCAAACTTAAATTGTTGCTTATCCCCAAGCAACTGAAAATCAAATAGGATAAAAAGAAGAGAATATACTATAAATTCCAAACTATCAATGAAACATAGCTCCAATTAAATGAGCAGGACTTGTAGCTTTTTGCCTCTTGAATAGTTTTGGCATCTCACTTTATCCATTGAAGTTCAGAATGATTGACATCTATAGGAACTCAGAGTTCAAATAGTGTTATTGACTCTCCTAGTTCAGTATGATGATTCTTGAACACAGCTACTTTATGAGTCTTGGCCGTGGCCCTAAGCACTTTGTTTTCCAATATTACCAACGGATACATAAATGCCACAGACACATAATTGGGTGAACCTTTTCAGATTGTGACTCAGCTTTGCTAAAGTCCCTAGTTAGAGGTGTCCAGGGTTCTTAAGCACACTCTTCTTTTGCTTTGGACCTTGACTTTAACCGCTCAGTCTCAAGTTTTCGCTTGACACCTTCACGCCACAAGCACATGGTTAGGGACAACTTGATTTAGCCGCTTAGGCCGGGATTTTATTCCTTTAGGCCCTCCTATCCACTGATGCTCAAAGCCTTGGGATCCTTTTTATTTACCCTTGCCTTTTGGTTTTAAGGGTTATTGGCTTTTTGCTCTTGCCTTTTGGTTTTAAGAGCTTTTGGCTTTTTCTGCTTGCTTTTTTTTTCTCTCTTTTTTTCTATTTTTTTTTCGCCATTTCTCTTTTTTTTTCTGCAAGCTTTGTTCTTTGTTGCTTTTTCTTGCTTCAAGAATCATTTTTATGATTTTTCAGATTATCAAATAACATGTCTCTTTGTCATCATTCTTTCAAGAGCCAACATATTTAACATTCATAAACAACAACTTCAAAAGACATATGCACTGTTCAAGCATTCATTCAGAAAACAAGAAGTATTGTCACCACATCAAAATAATTAAACTAAGTTCAAGGATAAATTCAAAACTCAAGTACTTCTTGTTCTTTTGAATTAAAACAGTTTTCATTTAAGAGAGGTGATGGATTCATAGGACATTCATAACTTTAAGGCATAGTTACTAAATACTAATGATCATGTAATGAAGACACAAACATAGATAAGCACTTAACATAGAAAATGAAAAACAGAGAATGTAAGAACAAGGAATGAGTCCACCTTAGTGTGGTGGCATTTCCTTCTTGAGGAACCAATGATGTCCTTGAGCTCTTCTATGTCTCTTCCTTGTCTTTGTTGCTCTTCCCTCATTGCTTTTTGATCTTCTCTTATTTCATGAAGGATGATGGAGTGCTCTTGATGTTCAACTCTTAGTTGTCCCATGTTGGAACTTAATTCTCCTAGGGAGGTGTTGATTTGCTCCCAATAGTTTTGTGGAGGAAAATGCATTTGAGGAATCTCCGGGATCTCATGGTGATGAGCTTCATGCATCTCTTGAGATCCATGAATGGGCTCTCTTGCTTGCTCCATCCTTTTCTTAGTGATGGGCTTCTCTTCCTCAATGGAAATGTCTCCTTCTATGAAAACTCCAGCTGAGTAACATAGATGGCAAATAAGATGAGAAAAAGCTAGCCTTGCCCCAGGAGAGGGCTTTTTGGCTATTTTGTAGAGTTCAAGGGAGATGACTTCATGAACTTCTACTTCTTCTCCAATCATGATGCTATGTTTCATGATGGCCCGATCCACAGTAACTTCAGATCGGTTGCTAGTGGAGATGATGGAGCGTTGGATGAACTCCAACCATCCTCTAGCCACAGGCTTGAGGTCCAGTCTTCTTAATTGAACCGGCTTGCCTTTGGAGTCAATCTTCCATTGAGCTCCTTCCGCATATATGTCCATGAGGACTTGGTCAAACCTTTGATTAAAGTTGACCCTTCTAGTGTAGGGGCGTGCATCTCCTTGCATCAAAGGCAAGTTAAACGCCAACCTCACATTTTCCGGACTAAAATCTAAGTATTTCCCCCGAACCATTGTAATATAATTCTTTGGATTCGGGTTCTTACTTTGATCATGGTTCCTAGTGATCCATGCATTGGCATAGAACTCTTGAACCATTAGAATACCGACTTGTTGGATGGGGTTTGTTAGAACTTCCCAACCTCTTCTATGGATCTCATGTCGGATTTTCGGATACTCATTTCTCTTGAGCTTGAAAGGGACCTCGGGGATCACCTTCTTCTTGGCCACAACATCATAGAAGTGGTCTTGATGAACGTTGGAGATGAATCTTTCCATCTCCCATGACTCGGAGGTGGAAGCTTTTGTCTTCCCTTTCCCTTTTCTAGAGGATTCTCCGGTCTTAGGTGCCATCAATGGTAATGGAAAAACAAAAAGCTTATGCTTTTACCAAACCAAACTTAGAATTTTTTGTCGCCCTCGAGCAAGAGAAGAAAGAATAGATGAAGAAGAAGAAGAAAATATGGAGGAGAGGGAGAGAGATGTGTTTCGGCCAAGAAGGGGAAGAGAGGGTTGTTTTGTGTGAAAATGAAGAAGAATGGAGGGCTTTATATAGGAAAGGGGGGTAATGGTCGGCCATAAGGGTGGATTTTGGGTGGGAAATTGATTTTGAATTTTGAAGGTAGGTGGAGTTTATGAGGAAGGTTTATGGGGAAGAGTGGATGGATGTGAGTGGTGAAGTGTTTTGGGGAAGAGTGTTTATGGGATTGTGTGAAAGAGGGGTGAGAAGAAGTAAATAGAGGTAGGTGGGGATCCTGTGGGGTCCACAGATCCTGAGGTGATCCTATGGGGTCCACAGATCCTGAGGTATTCAAGGATTTACAACCTTGCACCAAATTAGGCATGCAAAATGCCCTTGCACACAACTCTGGGTGTTCAGTGCCAGATTGGTGCTTGTTCTGGGCGTTGAATTCCCATTTGTTGCCCATTTCTGGCATTGAACGCCAGAACCATGCTTGTTCTGGGCGTTCAGCGCCAGCTCTTCTCCAGGGTGCAATTCTGGCGTTCAAACGCCCAGATGCTGCCCATTTTGGGCGTTCAGCGCCAGAACCATGCTCTGTTCTGGCGTTGAATGCCAGACAGATACTTCTTACTGGCGTTTAAATGCAAGTGAGATCCTCCTCCAGGGTGTGATTTTTCTTCTGCTGTTTTTTATTTCATTTTCAATTTTTATATTTATTTTGTGACTCCACATGATCATGAACCTAATAAAACATGATAGAACAATAAAATTAGATAAATAAAAATTAGGTTGCCTCCTAACAAGCGCTTCTTTAATGTCAATAGCTTGACAGTGGGCTCTCATGGAGCCTCACAGATGTTCAGAGCATTGTTGAGACTTTCCAACACCAAACTTAGAGTTTGGATATGGGAGTTCAACACCAAACTTAGAGTTTGGTTGTGGCCTTCCAACACCAAACTTAGAGTTTGACTGTGGGGGCTCTGGTTGACTCTGTTTTGAGAGAAGCTTTTAATGCTTCCTCTCCATGTTAATAGAAGGATGACCTCGAGTTTTAAACACAAGGGAGTCCTCATTCAATTAAAGGACTAGTTCACCTCTGTCAACATCAATCACAGCTCTTGCTGTGGCTAGGAAGGGTCTTCCAAGGATGATGGATTCATCCTCATCCTTCCCAGTATCTGGGACTATGAAATCAGCAGGGATATAAAGGCCTTCAACCTTTACTATTACGTCCTCTACTTGTCCATAAGCCTGTTTTCTTGAATTGTCTGCCATCTCTAATGAGATTTTAGCAGCATGCACCCCAAAGATTCCCAGTTTCTCTATTACAGAGAGGGGCATGAGGTTTATCCCTGAACCAAGGTCACACAGAGCCTTTTCAAAGATCATGTTGCCTATGGTACAAGGTATTACGAACTTTCCAGGATCCTGTTTCTTCTGAGGCAATGTCAGTTGATCCAGATCACTTAGTTCATTGGTGAACAAGGGAGGATCATCCTCCCAAGTCTCAATACCAAATAATTTGGCATTCAGCTTCATGATTGCACCAAGGTACTTGGCAACTTACTCTTCAGTAACATCCTCATTTTCTTCAGAAGAGGAATACTCATCAGAGCTCATGAAGGGCATAAGGAGGTTTAATGGAATCTCTATGGTCTCTAGATGAGTCTCAGATTCCTTTGGTTCCTCAAAGGGAAACTCCTTATTGATCACTCGACGTCCCAGGAGGTCTTCCTCACTGGGATTTACGTCCTCCTCTCCCTCTTTGGATTCAGCCATGATGGTTATATCAATGGCCTTGCACTCTCCTTTTGGATTTTCTTCTGTATTGCTTGGGAGAGTACTATGAGGAGTTTCAGTGATCTTCTTACTCAGCTGGCCCACTTGTGCTTCCAAATTTCTAATGGAAGACCTTGTTTCATTCATAAAACTCACAGTGGCCTTAGATAGATCAGAGACTAAGTTTGCTAAATTAGAAATATTTTGTTTAGAGTTCTCTGTCTGTTGCTGAGTGGATGATGGAAAAGGTTTACTATTGTTAAACCTATTTCTTCCACCATTATTAAAGCCTTGTTGAGGCTTTTGTTGATCCTTCCATGAGGGATTTGGGTGATTTCTCCATGAGGGGTTATAGGTGTTTCCATAAGGTTCACCCATGTAATTCACCTCTGCTATTGCAGGATTTTTAGGATCATAAGCTTCTTCTTCAGAAGATGCCTCTTGAGTACTGTTGGATGCAGCTTGCATTCCATTCAGACTCTGAGAAATCATATTGACTTGTTGAGTCAATATTTTATTCTGAGCTAATATGGCATTCAGAGTATCAATTTCAAGAACTCCATTCTTCATAGGCGTCCCATTACTCACAGGATTCCTCTCAAAAGTGTACATGAACTGGTTATTAGCGACCATGTCAATGAGTTCTTGAGCTTCTGCAGGCGTTTTCTTTAAGTGAATGGATCCACTGCAGAAGTATCCAATGACATTTTAGCCAATTCAGACAGACCATCATAGAATATATCCAGGATGGTCCATTCTGAAAGCATGTCAGAAGGACACTTTTTGGTCAGTCCTTTGTATCTCTCCCAAGCTTCATAGAGGGATTCACCTTCTTTCTGTCTGAAGGTCTGAACATCCACTCTAAGCTTACTCAGCTTTTGAGGAGGAAAGAACTTGGCTAAGAAAACCTTGACCAGCTTATCCCAAGAGTTCAGGCTATCCTTAGGTTGAGAGTCCAATCATACTCTAGCTCTGTCTCTCACAGCAAAAGGGAAAAGCATGAGCCTGTAGACTTCAGGATCTACTCCATTAGTCTTAACAGTATCATAGATTTGTAAGAATTCAGTTAAGAACTGAAAAGGATCTTCAGATGGAAGTCCATGAAACTTGCAGTTCTGCTGCATCAGAAAAACTAATTGAGGTTTCAGCTCAAAATTGTTTGCTCCAATGGCAGGAATGGAGATGCTTCTTCCATGTAAATTGGAATTAGGTGCAGTAAAGTCACCAAGCATCCTCCTTGCATTATTATTATTTTCGGCTGCCATCTTCTCTTCTTGTTCGAAAATTTCTGAAAAGTGCTTGCTGGATTGTTGTAATTTAGCTTCTCTTAGTTTCCTCTTCAGAGTCCTTTCAGGTTCTGGATCTGCTTCAATAAGAATGTTCTTGTCCTTGCTCCTGCTCATATGAAAAAGAGGGACAGAAAAATAATAATAATAGGGGTCCTTTTTACCACAGTATAGAGGTCCCTGTGTGAGTAGAAGAAAAGAAGAAGAATGTAATGTAAAGAAAGAAACACAAGGGTAAGGAGAGCAGAGATGTGGGATGAAGAAAGGTGTTAGTAGATGAATAACTAGAAGGAGATGAGAGAGAAGGAGAATTTTCGAAAATTATTTTTTGAAAAAGAGTTAGTGATTTTCGAAAATTGTTTTTGAAAAAGGTTAGTAATTTTCGAAAATTAAAATCAAAAATTAAAATAATTAGTTAATTAAAAAGAAATTTTGAAAAAGAGGGAAGTTATTTTCGAAAATTAGAGAGAGAGAGTTAGTTAGGTAGTTTTGAAAAAAAATAAGAAACAAACAAAAAGTTAGTTAGTTAGTTGAAACAAATTTGAAAATCAATTTTGAAAAGATAAGAAGATAAGAAGTTAGAGAAGATATTTTAAAATCAAATTTTTGAAAAAGATATGATTTTGAAAAAGATAAGATAAAAAGATATTTTTGAAAAGATATGATTGAAATTAGTTTTGAAAAAAAATTGATTTTTTAAAATCACAATTAATGACTTGATTCACAAGAAATCACAAAATATGATTCTAGAACTTAAAGTTTGAATCTTTCTTAACAAGCAAGTAACAAACTTGTAATTTTTGAATCAAAACATTAATTGTTGATGTTATTTTCGAAAATTATGTGATAATGATAAGAAAAAGATTTTTGAAAAAGATTTTTGAAATTTTCGAAAATAACTAAGAAAATTGAAAAAGATTTGATTTTTGAAAAAGATAAGATTTTTAAATTGAAAATTTGATTTGACTCATAAAAACAACTAGATTTTAAAATTTTTTGAAAAAGTCAAATCTAATTTTCGAAATTTTAAGAGAAGAAAAGGGGATGATATTTTTTTTTTTTTGATTTTTGAATTTTTAATGATGAGAGAGAAAAACATGAAAATGATGCAATGCATGAAAATTTTGGATCAAAACAATGAATGCATGCTAGAATGCTATGAATGTCAAGATGAACACCAAGAACACTTTGAATGTCAAGATGAACACCAAGAACATATTTTTGAAAATTTTTAATGCAAAGAAAACATGCAAGACACCAAACTTAGAAATCTTTGATGCTTAGACTCTATGGATGCAAAAATGCACATGAGAAACAAGAAAAGACACAAAACAAGAAAACATCAAGATCAAACAAGAAGATTTATCAAGAACAACTTGAAGATCATGATGAACACTATGAATGCATGAATTTTCGAAAAATGCAAGATGAACATGCAATTGACACCAAACTTTCAACTTGACTCAAGACTCAAACAAGAAACATGAAATATTTTTTATTTTTATGATTTTCTAATTTTTTTGGTATTTTTTTCGAAAATTAATTTGAAAAAGAAAAATAAGGATTCCAAAATTTTTAATATGAATTCCAGGAATCTTGCAATCTTAGTCTAAAGCTCCAATCTGAGGGTCAGACATGGCTTAATAGCCAGTCAAGCTTTAGAAGATATTTATACTTTCCATGTATAGAGCAACTAAGTGTGTGAGAATCAACAAGCTCTTGTGATG
The DNA here is from genome assembly GCF_003086295.3 of Arachis hypogaea. Lineage (NCBI taxonomy): Eukaryota > Viridiplantae > Streptophyta > Magnoliopsida > Fabales > Fabaceae > Arachis > Arachis hypogaea. The sequence goes on from NC_092055.1 coordinate 80,930,439, forward strand.
ATAAGTTGAAACCCCAGTCCAAAAGATTAGACATGGCTTACAGCCAGCCAGGATTCAACAAATCATCATGAAATACTAGGATTCATTCTTAAAAATTCTGAAGAAAAATATATCTTTGAAAAGATTTATATTTTTTTTTTCGAAAACAGGTGAGAAATTTTTGAAAGGTTTTTGAAAAATTTTTGAAAATAAAGCAAAAAGAAAATTACCTAATCTGAGCAACAAGATGAACCGTCAGTTGTCCAAACTCGAACAATCCCCGGCAACGGCGCCAAAAACTTGGTGCACGAAATTGTGATCTCAGGCAACGGTGCCAGAAACTCTGTACGCACGTCTTAATAAATCGTTTTTCATTCACAACTTTGATACAACTAACTAGCAAGTGCACTGGGTCGTCCAAGTAATAAACCTTACGTGAGTAAGGGTCGATCCCACGGAGATTGTCGGCTTGAAGCAAGCTATGGTCACCTTGTAAATCTCTGTCAGGCGGATATCAAATAGTTATGGAGTTTTCGAATATTAATAATAAATAGAAAATAAGGATAGAAATACTTATGTAATTCATTGGTTAGAATTTCAGATAAGCGTATGGAGATGCATTCGTTCCTCTGAACCTCTGCTTTCCTGTTGTCTTCATCCAATCAATCTTACTCCTTTCCATGGCTGGCTTTATGTAAGGATATCACCGTTGTCAATGGCTACTTTTAATCATCTCTGGAAAATGGTCCGATGCGCTGTCACTGCATGCCTAATCGTCTGGAGGCATCACCCTTGCCAATGGCTGCATCCCATCCTCTTGTGAAAATGGTCCAAATGCTTTGTCACAGCACGGCTAATCCTCTGAGGTTCTCGATTATACTGGAATAGGATTCACCCTCCTTTTGCGTCTGTCACTACGCCCAGCACTTGCGAGTTTGAAGTTCGTCACAGTCATTCAATCCCAGAGTCCTACTCGGAATACCACAGACAAGGTTTAGACTTTCTGGACTCTCATGAATGCCGCCATCAATCTAGCTTATACCACGAAGATTCTGATTAAGAGATCCAAGAGATACTCATTCAATCTAAGGTAGAACGGAAGTGGTTGTCAGGCACGCGTTCATAGGGAATGATGATGATTGTCACGTTCATCACATTCAGGTTGAAGTGCGAATGAATATCTTAGAAGCAGAATAAGTTGAATTGAATAGAAAAACAGTAGTACTTTGCATTAATCTTTGAGGAACAGCAGAGCTCCACACCTTAATCTATGGAGTGCATAAACTCTTCTGTTGAAAATACATATGTGAAAGGTCCAAGCATGGCCGAGAGGCCAGCCCCCATGATCTAAGAACCAGGCATCCAAAGATGATTCCAAAGATGTCAAATACAATAGTAAAAAGTCCTATTTATACTAAACTAGTTACTAGGGTTTACAGAAGTAAGTAATTGATGCATAAATCCACTTCTGGGGCCCACTTGGTATGTGCTTGGACTGAGCTTGAATGTTACACATGCAGAGGCTCTTTCTGGAGTTGAACGCCAGGTTGTAACGTATTTCTGGCGTTCAACTCTGGTTTGTGACGTGTTTCTGGCGTTTAACTCCAGACAGCAGCATAGTACTGGCGTTCAACGCCCTTTTACGTAATTTAAACTCGGTCAAAGTATGGACTATTATACATTGCTAGAAAGCCCTGGATGTCTACCTTTCAACACAATTAGAAGCGCGCCATTTTGAGTTCTGTAGCTCAAGAAAATCCACTTTGAGTGCAGGGAGGTCAGAATCCAACAGCATCAGCAGTCCTTCTTCAACCTCTGAATCTGATTTTTGCTCAAGTCCCTCAATTTCAGCCAGAAAATACCTGAAATCACAGAAAAATACACAAACTCATAGTAAAGTCCAGAAATGTGAATTTAACATAAAAACTAATGAAAACATCCCTAAAAGTAACTAGATTCTACTAAAAATATACTAAAAACAATGCCAAAAAGCGTATAAATTATCCGCTCATCAAATCCCAAGGAAATATTGCCCTCGAAGGCAACACCACAATCAATGAGATAAAAAATGCTTCGCATTCAAACAGAACAAATGCCAGACTTGCGTAGAAAGGAGCTACTCAAAACTAATGCTCGAGCATGACTTTCTCCAAGGGGTCGAAGTTCGAAAAACACGACCTCAAGAGAAAGGTCGAAGCTCAAACAGGGGCTCTGTTTATACCTTGGGTCGAGCTATGCGTTCCGGGTAGGACAAAGACCAGAATGACCAACCTCTTATAAGGTTGGTCGTCATCGACTTCTTCCTAAAGAGATAGGCCAAATCACTAAAGGCCCAAAATAGGCCCAGGACCGAAGGACACAACCCACCTCAAAGGCGGCTGACCAAAGATAAGGGGACTCACCCACAACAGATAAGATAAGATAACTAACTTATCTCAAGGGAGGTCACACCACATTACAATAAATACACTGAAGCATCCAGGTATAACTCATACTCTAATTCAACACAAAAATGCTGCTCAAAGCTCGTGCTAACTTAAGCATTGGAGTCTCTTGCAGGTACCACCACCCTCTGGTGATCCAGAATCAGCAACATCTCAAGGCTCAGCAAGTCAGACACGACAGATCCGGCAATAACAGCAGATCTCCTCCGAGATCGACCTTCAGTTTCAGGTAACCTATGGAACACTACCTTTACCCTAGCCCCATTACAACCTAAAGATAAGCCCTCTTGATAAATGTATGCATGCATTGAATAATTGTTGATTGTTAGATGAAAAACAAATCTTGGAAAGCATGATTGGAGGAGAATTGAGTGAATCAACCCTATACACTTGAGCGACTAGAGTGGATACACTTCCGGTGAGGGTTCGATACTCAATTCCTTGTTCCCTGCTTTCACGAGCTTTCTTTTTGCAAGTTTGTATATACATCATTTTTTATATTTGAATTGGTGGGATTCATGAATCGTCATATGATCTTAGCCCTACATGTTCATATACGTTCTTGGAGAATTGATTTACTTTGATTTACTTTTAACCAAGTAGGTAGAATCATTGTGCATTTAGTTAAATTCATATAGATAGGTGCATATAGTTTATTCCCATCGAATAAATGTTTATACCCCTTTTCTTGTCTTTCTTGGTTTACATGAGGACATGCTTAGTTTAAGTGTGGGGAGGTTTGATCAACCCTAATTTTGTGGTTTATCTTGTGTTGAATTTAGGGGATTTTATCAACTTTTCTCACATTTATTCAATGAAATAGCATGCTTTTGTGAATTTCTCCTAATTTGTGCTTAAGAGTAGAAACATGCTTTTTAGGCCTTTAAATTGCTAATTTTAATTTACTTTAATTCCATTCGATGCCTTGATAAGTTTGTTAAGTGATTTCAGGATTAGAAGGCAAAGATTGGGTTGAAGAAATGAAGAAAAAGCATGCAAAAATGGAGAATTCATGAAGAAATGAGGATTTGCTAAACTCAAGGCCACGCACACGCGTCACCCACGCGTAGGCGTGAGAAGGATATTCGCCAGCGACGCACACGCATCACCCACGCGCACGCGTGAAAAAGAATTTTGCAATGCGACGCGTACGCGTGACCCATGCGTACGCGTGACAAGAGGCACATGACTTCACTAAAGGCAATACGCTTGGGGCGATTTTTGAGCTCAAGGAGGCCCAAATCCAACTCATTTCTGATGCTTTTGACCCAAGGATTGCAAGGGAATGTGATGACATGTCATCATGTCATGTTTGTCTATGCTTTTTCATACAAGAAATTGATAATTAGTGCTTAAATATTGCATTCTTTTGTGCTTAAATGGTATATTTCTTTGATCTTTTGATTTGATAAACTTTGTAGGAAATAAGAAGAAAAAGAAGCAAAAAAAGCACAAAATAAGCTAAAAAGGAGAAAAAAAAGAGTTTTGGAGCACACTTTGATGCCTTAGGCCACGCTTTTAAAAGCGCGGCCCATGACCATGAATGAGAAAAACAAAGGCTAGCGCTCATTTAAAGGGAGTGCTACGTTAAAATAGTTCACTTTTTCGGGCTTTTCTTAAGCCTTGCGATAGCATGACCATGCCTCCTTCAAAGGGCCATAACTTGAGCTACAGATGTCCAATTGATGTGCTTCTAGTTGTGTTGGAAATCTGACATTCAGAGCTTTCCAACGATATATAACAATCTATATTTGGCATGAAATTAAAGCACAAGTGATAGGCATCTTTAAGGCCCAAAAACCAACCAAGCAAGTGCTCACACCAAGGCTCGAAGAGGGGAACTACGTAGCGCTCAACCAAAGGCCCAAAAAGCGTAGCGCTACGTTAACTCTTTTCAATTTATCGTGATTTCCAAGCCTGGGAGCAAGGGACTTGTGCTGCCCACACACAAGGAGTAGCGCTCAATCAGTGAACTGAATGCTCAATAAGTGAGCGCTAGGCAAGGAAATTGAACCTCACACCAAGGGAGCGCTACGTTGCAACTTCCAACTGAGCGCTATGGGCAAAAGAAAATTGGCACAAGAAGGATCAACCAAGGCTCGAAGGGAGGCACACAAGGAGCATGTGTAGCGCTACGTTCACTCTCTTCACTGAGCGCTACACCAAGGAGCCTGGGACAAGGGAAGCATCTAAAGTTAGTGAGCGCCAAGTTCACTAACTAAACGGAGCACTCCACTGGAGCATGGCTCCAACCAAATTCTAACCAAATGCACCCTGACTCAATTGAACCAAGCCAATCCAGATGCACTCTTCTTCAAACCCAAAGCAAGCAAAGCCCATGGACATCACTCAAAGGCACAAGGATCAGTTAGATTAGGAATTTTATTTAATTGTAATTTATTTTTAATTTCAATTTTATTTTCATTTTTTTAAAGCCTATATAAAGGCATCAATTTCATTTCATTAAGAAAGCTGGCTCTGCTAGAGAGCAGTAGGAATAGGATAGAATAGAGAGCTCTCTTTTAGTTTTCCTTTTTGAATTTGAGAATTGAGATCGGATCTGGGTTCATTGTCTGTTTTCATTGTCTTTCTTTTGCAACTTCTACTTTCTGATTCTGGGCTTTTGAACTCTGAGTGAAGAATTCTTTGAAGTTCTCCCTCTTGGAGTTCCATTTCTTTTCTGTTTTCCGAATTTATGAATTAAAGATTGGATCTCAATTGTTTCTTTCTGGTTTTCACTTCTTCTGCAAATTTTCATTTTTGCTTTAGTTCTTCTGCAAATCTACTTCATCTTCTACTTCTCTGCACTTTACAATTCCAGTTTTATTTTGAATCCCAGTCCCCAAATCCTTTATTCTTCAAGCAATTTAAGATTCTCAGCAATTTAGATTCAACTATTTTACTTTCTTGCACTTTAAGTTTCTGCTATTTTATTTTCTGCACTTTAAATTCACTGTAATATCCTTTCTGTTGGTTCAATTTCATCCAATTCACCAATGTTAGCTTGACTAGACTAATCACTCACTAAAGTTGCTTGATCCATCAATCCCTGTGGGATCGACCTCACTCTTATGAGTAATTACTACTTGATGCGACCCGGTACACTTGTCAGTGAGTTTTGTGTAGAAATCTAATTTTCCACCCATCAGAATGGAGGAAGGAGTCATAGTATATTTTTATCATGTTTTAGGGTAGAATTCTAGAGAGAGAGGCTCTTTCCTCTCTCTAAAATTAGGGTAGTTTAGGTTAAATTTAGGGTATAATTCTTGTTTTTGTTTCAATTCTCTTTATATTTTAGTGTTTTATCATCTTAATCTTATTAGTTTTTCTAGTTAATCTCTTATTTTGCTCTCTTTTATGTTTATGAACCCTTGTTGGATTTTAATTTTCTTTTAATGCAATTTCATGTTTCCATGTCTTTTTATGTTTATCTTACTTGCTATTGTTGATTTCTTGATTTTGTTAGTTATAGCTTTCATTAATTCTTGCATTTTATGATGTTTAGTTTTATTGCACTCAAGGTGTTTGATAAAATATTTTCACTAGTTTTAGAGTAGTTTTCTTTACTCTTGGCCTAAGCTAAGGGAATTGAGTGACCTTGAGTCATTAGATCTCATTGGATTGGTGATTTGAGAATCCTTAGTGGTCAATTTGATAACCATTGACGCTAGCCGACTACTAAGTCAATTAGTAGCTAGGTTAGGACTTATGGATTGATGATGATCAAGCCTATTTGACGTACTTCAAGCGTTGAGGTAGACATTGTACGTACTTCACGCATAGAAATAGACTTAGTAGGTTGGTCCCTCATAATTGTCAATATATGATTTGTAGACAAGAATGGTGATCTCAATTTCCATGCCTTAGCCAAGAGTTCTTTGTTTTTCCTTTATTAGTTATTGTCTTTTACCTTTTTGCTATTTACTTTTCTTGTTAATTACCAAATTAAACCCCCTTATTCCTTCATAGCCAATAATTGATCACTTCATTGCAATTCCTTGTGAAACAATGCGAGATTTGAGACAACCACTATTAAAACTTTGATTGAGTATTATTTGTTGGTTGGAAACTATAATATCAACGGAATTATTTTGTGTGAAATTCCTAACCGACGAAAATACTCTTTCAGCATGAAAAGGCAGCAAAAAGAAAAAGGAAAAACATGTTGCAAAAGAAAAAAAATTTACATATGCATGCGAAAAAAAAGAAAAAAATATAGATAAATAAAAAGTAGAAAAATCTATTACTGCCCAAAAATGCAGCAAAAGGAGGGCAGATTGAAAAAGCCAATAACTTTTTAAACCAAAAGGCAAGGGTAAAAAGATCCACGGCTTTCAACATCAATAGATAGTAGGGCCTAAAGGAATAAAATCCTGGCCTAAGCGGCTCAACCAAGCTATCCCTAACCATGTGCTTGTGGCGTGAAGGTGTCAAGTGAAAAGCTTGAGACTTAGCGGTTAAAGTCATGATACAAAGCAAAAAGAGTGTTCTTAAGAACTCTGGACACCTCTATCTGGGAATTTTAGCAAAGTTGAATCACAATCCAAAAGGGTTCACCCAATTAAAGTTTCTGTGGCATTTATGTATCCGGTGGTAATACTGGAAAACAAAGTGCTTAGGGTCACGGCCAAGACTCTAAAAGCTATGTTCAAGAATAAAAAATAACTGAACTAGGAGAGTTATTAATATCATCTAGATTCCAAGTTCCTAAAGATGCCAACCATTCTGAGTTTCAATGGATAGTGAGATGCTAAAACTATTCAGAAGCAAAAAGCTACTAAGTCCCGCTTATCTAATTGAAACTGAGCTTTATTGAAAACTCTGAGATTTATTGTATCTTACTCTTCTTTTTCTCCTACTGTGTTTTTAGTTGCTTGGGGACAAGCAACAGTTTAAGTTTGGTGTTGTGATGAGAGGATATTTTATACACTTTTTGGCATTGTATTCACATAATTTTCAGCATGTTTTGTCTAATTTTTATTAAGTTTTTATAGGTTTTAGTGTAAAATTCATATTTTTGGATTCTACTTTGAGTTTGTGTGTTTTTGTACAATTTCAAGTATTCTCTGGCTGAAATTGAGGAGCTGGAGCAAAAGTCTGATTCAGAGACAGAGAAAGCACTACAGATGCTGTCCGGATCTGACCTCCTTGCACTCAGAAGAGCTTTTCTAGAGCTACAGAAGTCTAAATGGAGCGTTCTCAACGGCTATGGAAAGCTGACTTCTAGAGCCTTCCATCAATGTATAAAAATCCATACTTTATTTTGGATTAGAAGGTTAAAAACTGGCGTCCAATGCCAGCCTCCTGCCCCCTTTCAGGCGTCCAGCACCCAAGGAAAAGAGACCAGCGTCCAAACGCTCAGAGAAGACCCCCTAAGCATAGGAATTGAGATCACCATCCTTATCAACAAACTATATATTGACAACTACGAGGGACCAACCCATTAATTCTACCTCTATGCTTGAAGTAAGTATAATGTCTACCTCAAAGCATTAAGTACGTCAAATAGGCTTGATCAACATCAATCCATAAGTCCTAACCTAGCTACTAATTAACTTAGAAGTAGGCTAGAGTCAATGGTTATCAAATTGACCACATAGGGTTCTCAAATCACCAATTCAATGAGACCTAATGACTCAAGGTCGCCCAATTCCCTTAGCCTAGGCCAAGAGTAAAGAAAATTACTCAAAAACTAGAGGAAACATCTCATCAAACACCTAGAGTGCAATAAAAGTAAACATCACAAGATGCAAGAATTAATAAAACCCATAACTAACATAAGCAAGAAATCAATAATAACAATGAAGATAAATATAAAAAGGACATGGAAACATAAAATTGCATTAAAAGAAAAATAAATCCAACAAGAGTTCATGAAAGTAAAAGTAACACAATAAAGGAAACGGCAAGTAAAACTAGAAGAGTAAAGATGTAATAATAAGAAATTAAAAAAGAAAACTAAATCAAAACAATAATTCAAAGTTGGATCTAAGAAAATTAAACCTAAACTACCTTAAATTCTAGAGAGAAGGGAGAGCTTCTCTCTCTAGAATTCTACCTATAACATGATGAAAACTAAACTATGGCTTCCCCCCCCCCCCAATTTTCTTGCCATCCTTGGTTTTAAAAGCATCAGAAATGAGTTGGATTTGGGCCTCCTTGAGCTCAGAAATCGCCCCCAGCGTATTGACTTTTAAGTTGGTCACGTGCCACTTGTCACGCGTACGCATGGGTCACGCGTACGCGTCATTGGCAATTTTCCTGGTGACGCGTGCACATGGGGTGACGCGTGTGAATCGCTTGTGAATTTCCATCTCATGCGTACGCGTGGGTGACACGTGCACGTGGCATTAAGTTCAGTAAATCCTCTTTTCTTCATGAATTTTCTATTTTTGCATGCTTTTCTTCATTCCTTCAACCCAATCTTTGCCTTCTAATCCTGAAATTACTCAACACACATATCAAGGCATCGAATGGAATTAAAGTGAATTAAAATTAGCAATTTAAAGCCCTAAAAAGCATGTTTTTACTCTTAAGCACAAATTAGGAAAAATTCACAAAACCATTCTATTTCATTGAATAAATGTGAGAAAAAATGATAAAATCCCCTAAAATCAACACAAGATTAACCACGAAATTGGGGTTTATCAAACCTCCCCACACTTAAACTAAGCATGTCCTCATGCTAAACCAAGAAAGACAAGAAAAGGGGTATGAACATTTATTCAATGCAAATAAACTATATGTACCTATCTACATGCATGCAACTAAATGCAAAATGATTCTACCTACTTGGTTAAAAGTAAATCAATCTCCAAAAAAATATATAAACAAGTAGGGCTAAGATCATATGACGATTCATGAATCCTACCAATTCAAATATCCAAATGAAGTTCAAGTAGACTTGCAAGAAGAAAGCTCATGAAAGTCGGGAACAAGGAATTGAGCATCGAACCCTCACCGGAAGTGTATCCGCTCTAGTCGCTCAAGTGTATAGGGTTGATTCACTAAATTCTTCTCTAATCATGCTTTCCAAGATTTGTTTTTCTTCTAACAATCAACAATTACTCAATGCATGCACACATTCATCATGAGGTCTTATTCATAGTTTGTAATGGGGCTAGGATAAAGGTAAGGATGCATATGGTCAAGTGAGCTTGAAATTTGAATCTTTGATTAACCTAAGCTCTCACTAAACATATATAACAACCTATACAATTCTAATACAATACCTAGCTACCCATGATTCCCACTTTTTTTTCACATACTCATGCATTCTCTTTAATTCACCTTCCATATGAATTATTATTATTACTTTACTTTGGGGCTTATTGTCCCCTTTTTATTGAATTTTTTTCTATATATATATTTTCTATTTTTTTCTTTTTATTTTTCTTTTGATATATATTTTTCTTTATTTTGTATTTTTTTCTTTTTGCAATAAAGTATATACAAACATATCAATGCATATGGTTTAAACATAATTAATACATGAGTATGTACCCAATTCTCAATATTTTCAATAAAAATATAAAATACACTTTTACCTCAACCAATGTTCCCAAGTTTTCCATACCCAAATGATACACACCTTCACTAGCCTAAGCTACTCAAAGATCCAAATTAAAGGTCATTTATTGTTTTTCACTCAGGGGTAGTGATATGCTACAATTAAGAACAAAAGGGATTAAATAGGCTCAAAATTGGCTAACAATGGTTGATGAAAGGTAGGCTATTTGGGTAAGTGAGCTAAATGAAATGAGGGCCTCAATTATATAAATGCATTCATACACGAAATAATGGACATAAAGAAACAAACAAATCAAAGATTACAATCATAGAAAGAGAATAATACACACAAGAATGAAAATAAGTGGTTATATGATATAACCACACAACTGGGCTCAAAACTCACATGCTTGTGTTCTTAGCTCAATAACCATGTTCCAAAATAAATTCTGTCAAGCAAGTTCAACACAAAAATTTTTTTCAAATTGGTAAGGTGCCCTAAAAATAGTTTCTTGGAAAAGAAATCATCACCTAACCAAGTAGTCCTAACATAAAAGAAGTGGTAAAATATACACAAATTCTAACTACCATGCAACCTATCATGCTATGCAACAACTAACTAACAAAGAAGATTAAGAATTGGTGTTGAAAGAGGATGTGGTTACCCATGGAGATCGGTCAGACGACCTCCCCACACTTGAGGATTGCACCGTCCTTGGTGTATGCGAAGAAGAGCAAGGTGGACGGGTTGCTACAATTGATGAGCTCCTTCAAAAGGTTGAACGGGTGAACTTTTTTGTTGCCCCGTTTCTAAGTTTTTCCGTTCCTTCTTGGTGGCCAACCTAAAAGGAGAGAAAAAGAAAGTGAATTTAAGCCTACAGCAAAGATATCAAAGCAACTAGAACATAGGCAAGGGCTAATGCCAAATAAGAGTAGGGTTCTCAACGACATGGTAGCTACAACATATGAGTGAGAAACCAGTATAAGCTAAGGCATATCAACTACTACTTGATGCAAGAGTATAGTTAAAGCACAATTAAATGCCATGAAGAGCATGTTGAGCATCAAGTACAAATAGAAAAGAGTGGGTCATGAAAGACATGCAAGTTCATATCAATGCACAAAGGATGCAAGAGTTATAAAAGATTAAGCATTGATTTAAAAGTTTCATCACCCAACAATATCAAACAAGTCAAGAAGCACCAAGATTAACAAAGAAATTCTCAACAATTGAGAAAGAGAATTCAACACCATTATTAAAATAGGAAACTTAGAAAAGAAAATAAGAACAAGCTACAAAAACAAAATTAAAATGTAATGAATGAAAATCAGAAAATGCAATAAACAAAAAAAAATGAAAAGTGAAATTTTAAAGAGTCGGAGAAGAAGAAATTAAGAAAGGAAGAGGGGAGAAAAACAAAGGTAGAAAGAAAGAAGAAGGAGAGAAGAAAGAAGAATAAAGGAGAAAGGAGAAGGAAGAAACAAAAATAGGGGAGAAAATAGGGCGCAAGGCGACGCGTAAGCGTCGCCCACGCGTTCGCATGGAAGGCAAGAGGGACAAGCGACGCGTAAGCGTCGCCCACGCGCATGCGTGGAACACAGAAAGTACAGGTGATGCGTACGCGTGGGGCCAAATTGTGCTATTTGCACAAAACCAGCACCACTCCAGTGCAACTCTCTAGTTTTTGTATCAGGAGTGCCAAAATGCCACAAGACGTGTGCGCGTCAGCCACGCTTACGTGTGGAGCGCCATTTTTTCTTTTTTTTTTTTATATAGAATATGAAAACAGGGCACTCTCCGAATCTATAACCATTTTACAGGAATCAAAATTCAAATTTAACAAGTCTTTTGGTTTTTAAAAAATTTTCAAATACAAAACAAACAAAACTTATACTTCAAGCAAAATACAATTTAACAACAACTATTCTACAACTTAAGGCATAAATCTAATCAAACAAACTAACAACCAAAACACTAAAACAAGAATATACAAAGAAGAAACTACCTACAATGGCAACTCAATTCATTCATTGATTATATATACAAGAGAATGGAAAGAGTTTACCATGGTGGGGTGTCTCCTACCTAGCACTTTTAGTTTAAGTCCTTAAGTTGGACATTTGGGAGGCTCCTTGTCAAGGTGGTTTATGCTTGTACTCTTCCTTGAACTTCCACCAATGCTTGGATTTCAAGTAAGCTCCAAATTTCAAAATCAATGGCACCAAGCTTTGGTGAAGTTCCACACAAGCTAAGGGCTCCCAAAATTGATCTTCATATATACCCGGATCCCAAATCTTGTTTCTACACCTATCTTCAAGTTGATCAAGACAATTCCATTTGGGTGGTAGACAAGCCGAATTCTCAATTAAGCCTCCAAACAACTTCCTAGACCCATGCAATTTGGTTCTACACTAACCTTTGCTATTCAACTTTGAGCATGCAACCATCATGAACTTAGAGCGATGTTTCTAACCACTACACAATTCTCTCCTACTCTTAACCCCAGAAAGAGCTTTAAGTTGACCACTATTTTCAATCAAACCATATTCAAGTGAGAAAGTAAAGCTTAGGAATAAGAACTTTACCCACTTGAATGTTGTGTATGATGGTGACTTAGGAAGGGGTGGTCCAAATGATCTTGCAAGTTCCACTCCCTTGTGCTCTCTTTTGACTATCTCCACCTCTTTGCAAGCTTCTTCACTTTCAACCTCTTCTTCTTGGTAGCTCTCTTCCAATTCAATCTCTTCTTTATTGCTTACCAAGGGCATGGGAGGTTGTGCATCTTCTTCTTTGATCTCAATTTCATGTTCAATGGGGAAGGGTTGAATTGTAGATAGGAGCTCCTCAATGATTGAATCCATCTCTTGATCAACCTCTTCAAAGTCTCCCACCATGATATGCTTTGGAGGTTGTGCACCCTCCTCAACATCAATGTCAAACTTCTTGGAAGAGGGCTCTCTAATTCTACATCACCATGGACTTCCAACATCTCCTAGATCTTCAACCACTCCTCCCTTTTCAATCATCTCTACGCTCTCCCCTTGTTGCACTCCTTGCTTCAACTCCTCTTCTCCACCTTGAAGAACCAAACTCACTCCCTCACTATGCTCCTTGATTGCTTCTCCACATTCAATAATGGGAGTGCTTTGATTGCATAAACTTAGGCGGGAGGAGACCATGTTGCAAACGGCTTCCGCCACGGTGGCAAGCACGGCTTCTATCTTCTTGAACTCATTTTGTGTCTCTTCTTGCCTTTGCAGGTAAGAGCTAATATCTCTTTGTCGTGCTAGCTTGAAGGCATGGAGAAATTCATCCATTAGAGGTGGTGGAAGATAAGGTTCATTGTTTGGGGGAAAGGGCTTATAATTGGAAGGTGGTTCATCTTGGTAAGGATATGGAGATGAGGTATATTGAGGTGGTTCTTGGGAGTAATGGTGTTGGAATTATTGTAGTTCTATGTATGGTTCATATGGCTCATTAGGTGGTTGGTATGGTGGATAAGGATTAGGGTCATATGAAGGTGTTTAGTGATAAGGGGTGATAAACGACTATTTTATGATTTATCTTGTGCTAATTTGAGTGGTTTTTATCAACTCATTGCTCACTTATTCATGTAATTTGCATGGTTTTAAAAATTCTTCCTGATTCTGTGATATAGGTGAAAACATGTTTCCTGGGCCTTTAAACTGTCAATTTTAATTATCCTTTATTAACATTCGATGCCGTGATCTATATGTTGAGTATTTTCAGGCTGTATAGGGCAGGAATGACTTAGAGGATGGAAAGGAAACATGCAAAAGTGGAAGGAACGCACAAAAATGAAGTTTTGAGAAGTTGGCAGCGACGCGCACGCATGGGCGACGCGTACGCGTGCCTAGCACAGAAGCCAAGCGACGCGTACGCGTGACTGACGCATATGCGTGACTGACGCGTATGCGTGACAAGGGATTTTGCCAAATGACACGCACGCGTTACCTAGGCGTATGCGTGACATGCGCCACGTGCAGAAAGTTGCAGAAAGCGCTGGGAGCAATTTCTGGGCTCCTTTTGGCCCAGTTCCAAGCCCGAAAAATACAGAATAGAAGCTGCAGAATGGGGGAAACATAGAGCTTTCATTCACACAACATTTATTCACTTCTCATTATTCACAATTTAGGTTTTAGATGTAGTTTCTAGAGAGAGAGGCTCTCTCCTCTCTCTAGGTTTTAAGATTTCTCTTTGTTTTAGTTTTATTTCTTCTCAATTCCAGGTTTAATGTTCCTTTAATTTTGTTTCTCTTCTACTCTTATTTGTTCTGGTCCTTTAGTTTATCTATCTTCTCTTGTTGCTTTATTTATTCTCCAGTTTAGTTTATGAACTCCATGTTATATTCAATTTCTTATTAATGCAATTTGAGGTATTCCATATTTATGATTGCTTTCTTCTATTTGTATTATTGATGCTTACAATTGGTTGTTTGGATTTTATTGGCTCTTATTACTTTTCTATGCTTTTATGTTGTGCCTTCCAAGTGTTTGATAAAATGCTTGGTTGGATTTTAGTGTAGATTTCCCTCCTTTTGGCTTTGGTTGAGTAATTGGAGACTCTTGAGTTATCAAACTCCTTTGTTGATTGATAATTGAAAGTTGCTAGTTGATTTGGATCCCTCTAAAGCTAGTCTTTCCTTAGGAGTTGACTAGGACTTGAGGAATCAAATTGATTCATCCACTTGACTTTTCTTCATAGTTAGAGGTTAACTAAGTGGGAGCAATGGACAATTAATATCACAATTGATAAGGATAACTAGGATAGGACTTCTAATTCTCATACCTTGCCAAGAGCTTTCTTAATTATTAGTTTATTTTTCTTGTCATTTACATTCCTTGTTCAACCTTTCAAAAACCCAAAAAAGGTACTATGTCATAACCAATAGTAACATACTTCCCTGCAATTCCTTGAGAGACGACCCGAGGTTTAAATACTTCGGTTTATTTTATTGGGTTTGCTTTAGTGACAACCAAATTTTTTTATGAAAGGATTCTTTGTTGGTTTAGAAACTATACTAGCAACGAGAATTTATTGTGAATTCTTTACCATTAAAAATCCGTTCATCAAGGGGCTTGTGAGTATGGTGGTTCAAAACTATGTTGGGGAGATGGTTCATATGCATATGGTAGTGGTTGTTGACAACCACAATGAGGGTCACCACATCCATTAGATTGATATGCATTAGGGGTGGAATTATACCTATAAGGAACCGGAGGAGGTTGTTGCCAAGAAGGGTGATCAATTCCTTGAGGCTCCTCCCACCTTTGATTGTTCCATCCTTGATGCATATTGTCATTGTAGTTTTCATTTTCTACAACATCATTTGAACCAAACTGATAGCCAAAGGGGTGAGAATTCATAGTAGCAAATAAAAACAAAAGCTAACAAAAATAAGCAACAAAGTCCTAAACCTAACAAAAACTAACAAACAAGCAAAAGGCAAACATATTCACATATTCACAATAGCCAATAATATAACACCATTGTAATTACCCAGCAACAGAGCCAAAAACTTGAAAGAAAGATTTATTGTCGGTCTAGAATTCCTCTTAATAGAAATAAGTACTTTGTTGTAAGCATAGCTCTAAACCAAAAAATAACTCTCACATCAAATTTTAATAGATTTTGGTTGTCACATGTATAAACTCCAATGAAAATTAACTGAAGTATTTAAACCTCGGGTTGTCTCACAAGGAATTGCAATGAAGTGATGAATTATTGGCTATGAAGATGCAAGGGGGATTTGATTTATAGTTGACAAGAAAAGTAAATAACAAGAAAGTAAATGACAATTAACTAATAAAACAAAGGAAAACGACTCTTGGCTAAGCATAGGAATTGAGATCACCATCCTTGTCAACAAACCATATATTGACAATTATGAGGGACTAACCCATTAAGTCTACCTCTATGCTTGAAGTAAGTATAATGTCTACCTCAAAGCATTAAGTGCGTCAAATAGGCTTGATCAACATCAATCCATAAGTCTTAACCTAGCTACTCATTAACTTAGTAGTAGGCTAGAGTCAATGGTTATCAAATTGACCACATAGGGTTCTCAAATCACCAATTCAATGAGACCCAATGACTCAAGGTCACCCAATTCCCTTAGCCTAGGCCAAGAGTAAAGAAAACTACTCAAAAACTAGAGGAAACATTTCATCAAACACCTAGAGTGCAATAAAAGTAAACAACACAAAATGCAAGAATTAATAAAATCCATAACTAACATAAGCAATAAATCAATAATAACAATGAAGATAAACATAAAAAGGACATGGAAAGATAAAATTGCATTAAAAGAAAAGTAAATACAACAAGAGTTCATGAAAGTAAAAGTAACACAATAAAGGAAATGGCAAGTAAAACTAGAAGAGTAAAGATGTAATAACAAGAAATTAAAAGAGAAAACTAAATCAAAACAAGAACTAAAAGTTGGATCTAAGAAAATTAAAACTAAACTACCTTAAATTCTAGAGACAAGGGAGAGCTTCTCTCTCTAGAATTCTACCTACAACATGATGAAAACTAAACTATGGCTTCCCCCCCCCCCCATTCCCTTGCCATCCTTGTGTTCAAAAGCATAAAAAATAAGTTGGTGATGAACCACTATTCCGTGGTACATTTTATGTTTAATTGAGTGGATTTTATCAATTTTTCCCACATTTATTTAATGAAATGGCATGGTTTCATAATTTTCACCTAATTTGTGCTTAAGTGTAAAAACAGGCTTTTTAGGCCTTTAATTTGCTAATTTTAATTCACCTTTGATTCCACTAGATGCCTTGATGTGTTTGTTTTTGAATTCAGGTTGAAAAGGCTAAGAATGGATCAAAGGAATGAAGAGGAAATCATGCAAAGCAGAGAAGTCATGGAAAATCAAGGGTTTGGGATGCATTCATCGACGCGCACGCGTGGAACGACGTGCACGCATGGAATAACGTGCACGCGTGAATTTGAAGTCACATGGCGACGCGTACGCGTACATGACGCGTACGCGTGGAAAGAAAAAATGCCAAACGACGCGTACGCGTGACCCATGCGTACGCGTCGATGCTCACGCGTGACTTCATTAAAGTTAAAATACTGGCGGCGATTTCTAAGCTTCCCAGGCCCAGATCCAACTCACTTTCTCAGCCTATTACATGCAAAATTGAGGAAGAGTCAAAGGGGGAACACATGCATGAATGATGAGGAGCTTTTAGTTAGTTTCTAGAGAGAGAAGCTCCCTCTTCTCTCTAGAATTAGGTTAGGATTAGGTTAGATCTTGCTAGATTTAGGTTTAGTTTCCTATTTTCATCTTTTTTCCATTTCAATCTCTTGTTGTTATACCTATGCTCTCTTAGTTCTCTTGTCAATTTTCCATTTGATGTCTCTTCTATGTTAATGCACTATTGTTAGATTTGGATCTCATTTTAATGCAATTCATGTTTTATGTTTCCTTGTTGTTTAATTGAGTGGTTGTTAATTCTTTGCAATTGAGTAGTTGTAGATTTAATACTCTTGTTGCCAATTTACCATGCTTTCCCTTTTTGCCTTCCAATTATTTGACAAAATGCTTGGAAGGATGTTAGAGTAGAATTTTGTGTTCTTTGCTTGGGATGGTAACTTAGGTGAACTTGAGTTGCTAATGTCCAAGTGTTGATAATTGATGTCCATTGACTCTATCTTTCCCTAAATTAATTAGTGAGAAAGCTAGAAGTTATGGATTAGGATTGGTGTGGCTCATTTGACCTTCCTTTACTCGTTAGAGGATGACTTAATGGGATTAATCCTTACAATTATCATATTGTGGTTACTGACAAGGATAAAGATCCTTGACCATCATTCCTTGCCAAGACATCTTTATAATTTGAGTTTTCATTTACTTTCTTGCTATTTATCTTTTATCTTCCTTATTCAAAACCCCAAAATACTTGTCCCATAACCGATAGCAAGAACACTACCCTGTAATTCCTTTGAGAGACGACCTGAGGTTTGAATACTTCGGTTATTATTTTTATTGGGGTTTGTTACTTGTGACAACCAAATTTTTTCATGAGAGGATTGTTTGTTGGTTTAGAAACCATACTTGCAACGAGAATTTTTTGTGAATTTCTTTACCAATGAAAATTCCTTCATCAGTTGGATTTGGGCCTCCTTGAGCTCAGAAATCACCCCCAGCATATTGGCTTTAAGTTGGTCACGTGCCGCTTGTCACGCGTTGATGACTGCGCATCATGTACCCTTTTTCTTATCTAAAAGAACCATAAAAAGAGCATAATCTCATTTATCAATGTAATTTCATGAACCAAATGATATATAATATGGTACATTGCTTTGAAATAGGTTGTGTTGAATTTCAGGTGATAAGAGCAAAAAAAAGGGAAGGAAAACAACAAATAAGGATGGGCGTGTGAAGCTGGGCGTGCCACTTGAAGCTCTGGGCGTGGCACACCAAGCTTTTGAACTAACTTTCAACAATGGGCGTGCCACTTGAAGCTATGGGCGTGGCACGCCAAGCCAACATTCCAGCAAAGAAGGTTGAAGAATTTTACATGGGCGTGCCACTTGGTGCTATGGGTGTGGCACGCCAAGTTTGTGAAGCCAAGATATCAAAGAGGGCATGCCACTTGGTGTTTTGGGTGTGGCACGCCAGGCTTAAGTTCCAGAGGAGTGATTTTGAGCCCCACTATGGGCGTGGCACGCCAAGCATTGGGCGTGGCACGCCGGGGCATATGCTAGCCTGACCTCCTCTCATTCAAATGAAGATATCTTGAGCTACACAACTCCAAATGAGATGATTCCAGTGCCATTATAAAGTAGAAATCCAGGGCTTTTGAACCATATATAACACTTTATAATTGACACTGGAATGGATGAAGATATTGACCCCGAAAATACATGGAGAAAAATACGTCACTGCAGAGTTACCAGCCTGATCTCTTCATCTTCAAAGGAACATAACTTCAGTTGTAGAGGTCCAAATGATGTGATCTTGGTGGCGTTGGAAAGCTGATATCAAGAGCTTTCCAACGATATATAATACTTTAGGATGGACATTAAAACGAGAGGTGAAAAAGGCCATTATATTAACGTTTCAAAACCTGGGCGTGCCACTTGATATTGAAGGCGTGGCACGCTAGCTCTGTTTTCATAATGGGCGTGCCACTTCGAATTCTGGGCGTGGCACGCCAGTTCAAATGGCCAGAGAGGAGATTTTGGTGCACCATTAAGGCATGGCAAGCCAGTTTTGGGCGTGGCACGCCAGCTTCACAACATATGGGACGTGGCATGCCAGAAGTGGGCGTGGCACGCTAGGCTACCTAACAGAATGACCTATCCACCTTCAAATGGGCATAACTTGAGCTACAGAGGTCTAAATGAGTTGATTTCAAAAGCGTTGGAAAGCTAACATCCAGGGCTTTTCAATAATATATAACACTTCATAGTGGACATTCATTTTGAGGCCCAACCAACTCCATACTTTCAACATTACAAAGTGGGTCATACTCTAAAGGGCAAAATCAAGTGGAGTGGCACTTGAAACCACATGCCAACTTCTTCCTGTAGCCTCCAACCTTCAATCAAGCCCACTCTAACTCTCAAGCCACACTTATCAATCAATCAAGGCCACAAGAAGAATCTAGAATAGTTTATTTTCATTTCATTGTAATTTACTTTTAATTTCATTTAAGTTTGTAATTTAAGGGAGCCTATATAAAGGCCTTAGTTTCATAGAATTAGTCATAGATGGATTGGGCGAAGTCTTCGGACCCTCTCTATTCACCATCAGTTTCTTCTCTTTTCTTTCTTACTTTGTAAATAATTTAGTTATGAATTACTAACTCTTTCCATTGGGAAAGAGCGCTCTATTATTTTTCAATGGATTGATTGTTTTTATTTTTCTTCTTCTCTTCATCTCTCTTTGATTTACTAGAAAGAATTTCATTCTTCATTCTAGCATTCAATTATCTTGGAAAAGAGATTGAATGTAATTGGGTTTTATGGGAACCTTAGAAGAGGAAACATAAAACCATGCTTGAAATTCTTTCTCACACTTGAGTAGGATTTGGGTTTTGGTGTTTGGATATGGTGACATATAATCCTCCCTCTACTTGGACCTATGATGATGTGTGGTATAATCAGGGACCATTCTTCATCTCTTCTCATGAGCAATTAGACCAAGGAATTGGCTATTGATCAAGATTTGAGAGATTGAGTCACCAAGGGATTGGGGCTCAATCAATCATGATTGCCAAGAGGTCAATGAGTTGCATGATTGAAGATGAGATAAAATCAATTAATCCGGAGAATGCAATATCTCTTGATCCCAATACTTATGTAATTCATTGGTGAGAATTTCAGATAAGCGTATAGAGATGCTTTCGTTCCTCTGAATCTCTGCTTTCCCGCTGTCTTCATCCAATCAGTCTTACTCCTTTCCATGGCAAGCTTTCTGTAAGGGCATCACCGTTGTCAATGGCTACATCCCATCCTCTCTGTGAAAATGGTCCAAATGCTCTGTCATGGCATGGCTAATCATCTGGAGGTTCTCAATCATACTGGAATAGGATTTACTATCCTTTTGCGTCTGTCACTACGCCCAGCACTCGTGAGTTTGAAGTTCGTCACAGCCATCCCTTCCCAGATCCTACTCGAAATACCACAGACAAGGTTTAGACTTTCCAGATCTCAGGAATGGCCATCCATGGGTTCTAACTTATACCACGAAGATTCTAATATCTCGGACTCAGTCCCCTGTATTAGATATCCAAGAGATATCCATTCAATCTAAGGTAGAACGGAAGTGGTTGTCAGGCACACGTTCATAAGTTGAGAATGATGATGACTGTCACGATCATCACGTCCATCATATTGAAGTGCGAATGAATATCTTAGAGGCGGAATAAGTTGAATTGAATAGAAAAATAGTAGTACTTTGCATTAATCCTTGAGGAACAGCAGAGCTCCACCCCTTAATCTATGGTGTGTAGAAACTCTACCGTTGAAAAATACATAAGTGAAAGGTTCAGGCATGGCCGAATGGCCAACCCCCATGATCTAAGAACTAAACGTCCCAAGATGATCCGAAGATGGTTCAAAAGATGAACTAAAAATCATAAGATGTCTAATACAATAGTAAGAAGTCCTATTTATACTAAACTAGCTACTAGGGTTTACAGAAGTAAGTAATTGATGCATAAATCCACTTCCGGGGCCCACTTGGTGTGTGCTTGGGCTGAGCTTGAATGTTACACGTGCAGAGGCTTCTTCTGGAGTTGAACGCCAGTTTGTAACGTGTTTCTGGCGTTCGACTCTGGTTTGTGACGTGTTTCTGGCGTTTAGCTCCAGACTGCATCGTAGAACTGGCGTTCAACGCCCTTTTACGTCATCTAAACTCGAGCAAAGTATGGACTATTATATATTGCTGGAAAGCCCTAGATGTCTACTTTCTAACACAATTGGAAGCGTGCCGTGTTGATCTCTGTAGCTCCAGAAAATCCACTTTGAGTGCAGGAAGGTCAGAATCCAACAGCATCAGCAGTCCTTCTTCAACCTCTGAATCTGATTTTTGCTCAAGTCCCTCAATTTCAGCCAGAAAATACCTGAAATCACAGAAAAATACACAAACTCATAGTAAAGTCCAGAAATGTGAATTTAACATAAAAACTAATAAAAACATCCCTAAAAGTAGCTAGATCCTACTAAAACATACTAAAAACAATGCCAAAAAGCGTATAAATTATCCGCTCATCACAACACCAAACTTAAATTGTTGCTTGTCCCCAAGCAACTGAAAATCAAATAGGATAAAAAGAAGAGAATATACTATAAATTCCAAACTATCAATGAAACATAGCTCCAATTAAATGAGCGGGACTTGTAGCTTTTTGCCTCTTGAATAGTTTTGGCATCTCACTTTATCCATTGAGGTTCAGAATGATTGGCATCTATTAGGAACTCAGAGTTCAGATAGTGTTATTGATTCTCCTAGTTCAGTATGTTGATTCTTGAACACAGCTACTTTATGAGTCTTGGCCGTGGCCCTAAGCACTTTGTTTTCCAGTATTACCATCGGATACATAAATGCCACAGACACATAACTGGGTGAACCTTTTCAGATTGTGACTCAGCTTTCCTAAAGTCCCCAATTAGAGGTGTCCAGGGTTCTTAAGCGCACTCTGTTTTTTTTTTTTTTTTGCTTTGGACCTTGACTTTAACCGCTCAGTCTCAAGTTTTCACTTGACACCTTCACGCCACAAGCACATGGTTAGGGACAGCTTGGTTTAGCCGTTTAGGCCAGGATTTTATTCCTTTAGGCCCTCCTATCCACTGATGCTCAAAGCCTTGGGATCTTTTTTATTACCCTTGCCTTTTGGTTTTAAGGGCTATTGGCTTTTTGCTCTTGCCTTTTGGTTTTAAGAGCTTTGGCTTTTTCTGCTTGCTTTTTCTTTTTCTTTCTATTTTTTTCGCTATTTTTTTTTCTTTTCTATTTTTTTCTGCAAGCTTTTGTATTCACTGCTTTTTCTTGCTTCAAGAATCATTTTTATGATTTTTCAGATTATCAAATAACATGTCTCCTGTTCATCATTCTTTCAAGAGCCAACATATTTAACATTCTTAAACAACAACTTCAAAAGACATATGCACTGTTCAAGCATTCATTCAGAAAACAAAAAGTTTTGTCACCACATCAATATAATTAAACTAAGTTCAAGAATAAATTCAAAACTCATGTACTTCTTGTTCTTTTGAATTAAAAACATTTTTCATTTAAGAGAGGTGATGGATTCATATTCACTACTTTAAGGCATAGACACTTAGACATTAATGATCATGTAATAAAGACATAAACATAGATAAACATTTAACATAAGAAAACGAAAAACAGAAAGTTTAAGAACAAGGAATGAGTCCACCTTAGTGATGGTGGCGTTTTCTCCTTGAGGAACCAATGATGTCCTTGAGCTCTTCTATGTCTCTTCCTTGTTTCTGTTGCTTGATCCCTAGTGATTTTGGTGCTCCTATCCTTAGTTGCTCCCAATAATAGTGTGGGGGAAAATGTATCCCCTGAGGTATCTCAGGGATCTCTTGATTTGTAGTCAAATGTTCTACCACTGAGCTATAGATCCTTTACATGAATCTCTCCATCTCCCATGACTTAGAGGTGGAAGCTTTTGTCTTCCCTTTCCTCTTCTCTTTTTTTTTTTTTTTGAGGTTTCTCTGGCCTTAGGTGCCATCAATGGTTATGGAAAAGCAAAATAAGCAATGATTTTACCACACCAAACTTAGAGTGTTGCTCGCCCTCGAGCAGGAGAAGAAAGAATAGATGAAGAAGAAGATGTGGAAAAAAAACTAGGATTATGAGGAGGGAAGGTGGGGATCCTGTGGGGTTCACAGATCCTGAGATGATCCTGTGAGGTCCACAGATCTTGAGGTGTCAAGGATTTACATCCCTGCACCAATTAGGCATGTGAAATGCCTTTGCATGCAATTCTGGCGTTTAAACGCCGAACTGATGCTTGTTCTGGGCGTTCAACGCCCAGATGCAGCATGTTTCTGGCATTGAACGCCAGTTCTATGCTTGTTTCTTGCGTTCAGCGCCAGCTCCATGCTCTGTTCTGGCGTTGAACGCCAGCCAGATGCTCCTTACTGGCGTTTAAACGCCAATAAGCCCTTCCTCCTGGGTGTGATTTTTCTTCTGCTGTTTTCGATTCTGTTTTTAATTTTTTATTTATTTTGTGACTCCACATGATCATGAACCTAATAAAACATGAAAGAACAATAAAAATAAAAATAAAATTAGATAAATAAAAATTGGGTTGCCTCCCAACAAGCGCTTCTTTAATGTCAATAGCTTGACAGTGGGCTCTCATGGAGCCTCACAGATGTTCAGAGCATTGTTGAGACTTCCCAACACCAAACTTAGAGTTTGGATATGGGAGTTCAACACCAAACTTAGAGTTTGGTTATGGCCTCCCAACACCAAACTTAGAGTTTGACTGTGGGGGCTCTGGTTGACTCTATTTTGAAAGAAGCTTACTGTGCCTCTTTTCCATGTTTACAGAAGGATGTCCTTGAGTTTTAAACTCAAGGGAGTCCTCATTCAACTGAAGGACTAGTTCACCTCTGTTAACATCAATCGCAGCTCTTGCTGTGGCTAGGAAGGGTCTTCCAAGAATGATGGATTCATCCTCATCCTTCCCAGTATCTAGGATTATGAAATCAGCAGGGATGAAAAGGCCTTCAACCTTTACTAACATGTCCTCTACTTGTCCATAAGCCTGTTTTCTGGAATTGTCTGCCATCTCTAATGAGATTCTAGCAGCTTGCACCTCAAAGATTCCCAGTTTCTCCATTACAGAGAGTGGCATGAGGATTATTCCTGACCCAAGGTCACATAGAGCCTTCTCAAAGGTCATGATGCCTATGGTACAAGGTATTAGGAACTTTCCAGGATCCTGTTTCTTCTGAGGCAATCTCAGTTGATCCAATGCATTTAATTCATTGGTGAACAGGGGAGGTTCATCTTCCCAAGTCTTATTACCAAATAAATTGGCATTTAGCTTCATGATTGCACCAAGGTACTTGGCAACTTGTTCTTCAGTGACATCCTCATTCTCTTCAGAAGAAGAATACTCATCAGAGCTCATGAAGGGCGTAAGAAGGTTTAATGGAATCTCTATGGTCTCTAGATGAGCCTCAGAGTCCTTCGGTTCCTCAAAGAGAAACTCCTTATTGAACACTGGACGTCCCAGGAGGTCTTCCTCCTTGGGATTCACGTCCTTCTCCTCTCTTGTGGGTTCGGCCATGATGGTCAATTCAATGGCCTTGCACTCTCCATTTGGGTTTTCTTCTGTATTGCTTGGGAGAGTACTAGAAGGGATTTCAGTGATCCTTTTACTCAGCTGGCCCACTTGTGCTTCCAAATTTCTAATGGAGGACCTTGTTTCACTCATGAAACTCACAGTGGCCTTAGATAGATTAGAGACTAAGTTTGCTAAATTAGATGTATTTTGTTCAGAGTTCTCTGTCTGTTGCTGAGTGGATGATGGAAAAGGCTTGCTATTGCTAAACCTGTTTCTTCCACCATTATTAAAGCCTTGTTGAGCCTTTTGTTCATCCTTCCATGAGAGATTTGGTTGATTTCTCCATGAGGGATTATAGGTGTTTCCATATGGTTCACCCATATAATTCACCTCTGCTATTGCAGGGTTCTCAGGATCATAAGCTTCTTCTTCAGAAGATGCCTCTTGAGTACTGTTGGATGCATTTTGCATTCCATTCAGACTCTGAGAAATCATATTGACTTGCTGAGTCTATATTTTATTCTGAGCCAATATGGCATTCAGAGTATCAATTTCAAGAACTCCCTTCTTCTGAGGCGTCCCATTACTCACAGGATTCCTCTCAGAAGTGTACATAAACTGGTTGTTAGCAACCATGTCAATGAGTTCTTGAGCTTCTGTAGGCATTTTCTTTAGGTGAATGGATCCACCTGCAGAAGTATCCAATGACATCTTAGCTAATTCAGACAGACCATCATAGAATATATCCAGGATGGTCCATTCTGAAAGCATGTCAAAGGACACTTTTTGGTCAGTTGCTTGTATCTCTCCCAAGCTTCATAGAGGGATTCACCTTCCTTCTATCTGAAGGTTTGGACATCCCCTCTAAGCTTACTAAGCTTTTGAGGAGGAAAGAACTTGGCTAAGAAAGTCGTGACCAGCTTATCCCAAGAGTTCAGGCTATCTTTGGGTTGAGAGTCCAACCACACTCTAGCTCTGTCTCTTACAGCAAAAGGAAAAAGCATGAGCCTGTAGACTTCAGGATCTACTCCATTAGTCTTAACAGTATCACATATCTGCAAGAATTTAGTTAAGAACTGAAAGGGATCTTCAGATGGAAGTCTATGAAGATTGCAATTTTGTTGCATTAGAGAAACTAGTTGAGGCTTAAGCTCAAAATTAGTTGAGGCTTAAGCTCAAAATTGGTTGCTCCAATGGCAGGAATTGAGATGCTTCTTCCATGTAAATTGGAATTAGGTGCAGTAAAGTCACCAAGCATTTTCCTTGCATTATTATTATTTTCGGATGCCATCTCCTCTTCCTGTTCGAAAATTTCTGAAAGGTTATCTCTGGATTGTTGTATTTTAGCTTCTCTTAGTTTCCTCTTCAGAGTCCTTTCAGGTTCAGGGTCTGCTTCAACAAGAATCTTCTTGTCTTTACTCTTGCTCATATGAAAAAGAGGGAACAGAAAAATAATAATAATAGGGATCCTTTTTGCCCAGGTATAGAGGTTCCCTGTGTGAGTAGAAGAAAAGAATGTAATGTAAAGAAGGGAAGTAGAGAAGATTCGAACACAGATGGAAGAGGGGGTTCGAATTTGTGTGAGATGAAGTGTTAGTAGATGAATAAATAAATAGAAGGAGATGAGAGAGAAAGAGGATTTTCGAAAATAAAATTTTGAAAAGGGGTTAGTGATTTTCGAAAATTAGGAATGAAATCAAATTAAAATTAAAAATTGAAACAATTAGTTAATTAAAAAGAAATTTTTTTTTTTTTGAAAAAGAGGGAAGATATTTTCAAAAATTAGAGAGAGAGAGTTAGTTAGGTAGTTTTGAAAAAGATAAGTAACAAACAAAAAGTCAATTACTTAGTTGAAAAAAATTTTGAAAATCAATTTTTAAAAGATAAGAAGATAAGAAGTTAGAAAAGATATTTTAAAAAAAATAAGATAGAAAGATATTTTTTAAAAGATATGATTGAAATTAGTTTTGAAAAAGATTTGATTTTTAAAATCACAATTAATGACTTGATTCACAAGAAATTACAAGATATGATTCTAGAACTTAAAGTTTGAATCTTTCTTAACAAGTAAGTAACAAACTTGAAATTTTTGAATCAAAACATTAATTGTTGATGATATTTTCGAAAATATGATATAAAAATAAGAAAAAGATTTTGAAAATATTTTGAAAAAGATTTTTGAAATTTTCGAAAAAAAATGGAAAAGATATGATTTTTGAAAAAGATTTGAAAAAGATAAGATTTTTAAATTGAAAATTTGATTTGACTCCTAAGAAACAACTAAATTTTAAAAAGTTTTGAAAAAGTCAACTCAAATTTTCGAAATTTATGAGTGAAAAAGGGAAAGATATTTTTTTTATTTTTGAATTTTTAATGATGAAAGAGAAAAACATGAAAAAGACTCAATGCATGAAAGTTATGGATCAAAAGAATGAATGCATGCAAGAATGCTATGAATGTCAAGATGAACACCAAGAACACTTTGAAGATCATGATGAACATCAAGAACTTATTTTTAAAAAATTTTATATGCAAAGAAAACATGCAAGACACCAAACTTAGAAATCTTTCATGTTCAGACACTATGAATGCAAAAATATACATGAAAAACAAGAAAAGACACAAAACAAGAAAACATCAAGATCAAACAAGAAGACTTACCAAGAACAAC
The DNA here is from genome assembly GCF_003086295.3 of Arachis hypogaea. Lineage (NCBI taxonomy): Eukaryota > Viridiplantae > Streptophyta > Magnoliopsida > Fabales > Fabaceae > Arachis > Arachis hypogaea. Next base: position 80,957,862 of record NC_092055.1, read on the forward strand.
TTGAAGATCATGAAGAACACTATGAATGCATGAATTTTTCGAAAATTTTATGCAAACTTTGAAACATGCAATTGACACCAAACTTAAAATTGACTCAAGACTCAAACAAGAAACATGAAATATTTTTTGATTTTTATGATTTTATGATTTTTTGGATTTTTTTTTGAAAATTAGTGTGAAAAAGAAAAAATAAGGATTCCAAAATTTTTAATATGAATTCCAGGAATCTTGCACTCTTAGTCTAAAGCTCCAATCTGAGGGTTAGACATGGCTTAATAGCCAGTCAGCTTTAGGATATAAATCAGGCATGCAACAGCTGATATTCAAATTAACTTGCCTCTATGCTGATGGTTGGAAGCCCCTATCCAAAAGAATTAGACCTGGCTTTACAGCCAGCCAGGCTTTAACATGCTTCATGAAACACTAGAATTCATTCTTAAAAAAATTTTAGAATAATTTTCGAAAACAGATGAGAAATTTTTGAAAGATTTTTTTTTTGAAAGATTTTTGAAGAAATTTTTGAAAATTTTTTTGAAAACAAAATAAGAAGAAAATTACCTAATCTGAGCAACATGATGAACCGTCAGTTGTCCAAACTCAAACAATCCCCGGCAACGGCGCCAAAAACTTGGTATGCGAAATTGTTACTCAGAGGTTGTAAAATTTGTTGTTCGTTCTCTCCCTGGCAATGGCGCCAACAACTGGTGCACAATACCATGGTCCAAACATAACTTCACAACTTCGCACAACTAACCAGCAAGTGCACTGGGTCGTCCAAGTAATAAAACCTTACGTGAGTAAGGGTCGATCCCACGGAGATTGTCGGTATGAAGCAAGCTATGGTCACCTTGTAAATCTCAGTCAGGCGGATATCAAATGGTTATGGAGTTTTCGAAAATAAATAATAAATAAATGGAAGATAAAGATAGAAATACTTATGTAATTCATTGGTGAGAATTTCAGATAAGCGTATAGAGATGCTTTCGTTCCTCTGAATCTCTGCTTTCCCGCTGTCTTCATCCAATCAGTCTTACTCCTTTCCATGGCAAGCTTTCTGTAAGGGCATCACCGTTGTCAATGGCTACATCCCATCCTCTCTGTGAAAATGGTCCAAATGCTCTGTCATGGCATGGCTAATCATCTGGAGGTTCTCGATCATACTGGAAAAGGATTTACTATCCTTTTGCGTCTGTCACTACAACCAGTACTCGCAAGTTTGAAGTTCGTCACAGCCATCCCTTCCCAGATCCTACTCAGAATACCACAGACAAGGTTTAGACTTTCCGGATCTCAGGAATGGCCATCCATGGGTTCTAACTTATACCACGAAGATTCTAATATCTCGGACTCGGTCTCCTGTATTAGATATCCAAGAGATATCCATTCAATCTAAGGTAGAACGGAAGTGGTTGTCAGGCACGCGTTCATAAGTTGAGAATGATGATGACTATCACGGTCATCACATCCATCATATTGAAGTGTGAATGAATATCTTAGAAGTGAAATAAGTTGAATTGAATAGAAAAACAGTAGTACTTTGTATTAATCCTTGAGGAACAGCAGAGCTCCACACCGTAATCTATGGTGTGTAGAAACTCTACCATTGAAAAATACATATGTGAAAGGTTCAGGCATGGCCGAATGGCCAGCCCCCATGATCTAAGAACTAAACGTCCCAAGATGATCCGAAGATGGTTCAAAAGATGAACTAAAAATCATAAGATGTCTAATACAATAGTAAGAAGTCCTATTTATACTAAACTAGCTACTAGGGTTTACAGAAGTAAGTAATTGATGCATAAATCCACTTCCGGGGCCCACTTGGTGTGTGCTTGGGCTGAGCTTGAATGTTACACGTGCAGTGGCTACTTCTGGAGTTGAACGCCAGTTTGTAACGTGTTGCTGGCGTTCAACTCTGGTTTGTGACGTGTTTCTGGCGTTTAACTCCAGACTGCAGCGTAGAACTGGCGTTCAACGCCCTTTTGCGTCGTCTAAACTCGACCAAAGTATGAACTATTATATATTGCTGGAAAGCCCTAGATGTCTACTTTCCAACGCAATTGGAAGGGCGCCGTTTGGATCTCTGTAGCTCCAGAAAATCCACTTTGAGTGCAGGGAGGTCAGAATCCAACAGCATCAGCAGTCCTTCTTCAACCTCTGAATCTGATTTTTGCTCAAGTCCCTCAATTTCAGCCAGAAAATATCTGAAATCACAGAAAAACACACAAACTCATAGTAAAGTCCAGAAATGTGAATTTAACATAAAAACTAATAAAAACATCCCTTAAAGTAGCTAGATCCTACTAAAAACATACTAAAAACAATGCCAAAAAGCGTATAAATTATCCGCTCATCAATGACGTGTCCGGCTGGTGGATGGCGGCCGAAGCTGTCGTGTCCGACTTGTTGGACTGGCTGCACTGCTGATCCTTTGTCACCGGAGGGTGGTGGTACCTGCAAGGGACTCCGATGCTTAAGTTAGCAAGGGTATTAAGCAGGTTTTTAGTAGAATCAGAGTATGAGTTATACCTGGGTGCTCCAGTGTATTTATAATGGTGTGGAGTGACCTTTTTAGATAAGATAAGTTAGTTATCTTATCTTATCTTATCTTATCTTTGGGTGAGGTCAGCTTATCTTCAAGGGAACCGCCTTTATCTCTATAGGCTTAGACTGCCTTTGGATTTGGATCGTGTTCCTCTATTTGGGCCCTTTACTGGGCTTTCCTGGTAATTTGGCCGAGCTCTTTAAGAAGAGGTCAGGTAGTCTGACCTAAAGAGGTCGGTTGTCTTGTCGCTACACATCCCGAGTCGGACAGCTTGACCCAGGGTATGAACAAATACCTTCCAGAGCCATAAAATAGTTCATATTGTTATGATAACTTCCGAAATTTTGGCTGGGATTTTAATGCTGCATACCCCCTTCATCAAGGACCATTATCCCGTAACTGCGCATTATGTACCTTTTTTATTATCTAAAAGAACCATAAAAAGAGCATAATCTAATTTATCAATGTAATTTCATGAACCAAATGATATATATTATGGTACATTGCTTTGAAATAGGTTGTGCTGAATTTCAGGTGATAAGAGCAACAAAAAGGGAAGAAAAACAACAAATAAGGATGGGCGTGTGAAGCTAGACGTGCCACTTGAAGCTCTGGGCGTGGCACACCAAGCTTTTGAACTAACTTTCAACAATGGGCGTGCCACTTGAAGCTATGGGCGTGGCACGCCAAGCCAACATTCTAGCAAAGAAGGTTGAAGAATTTTACATGGGCATGGCACGCCAAGTTTGTGAAGCCAAGATGTCAAAGAGGGCGTGCCACTTGGTATTTTGGGTGTGGCACGCCAGGCTTAAGTTCCAGAGGAGTGATTTTGAGCCCAACTATGGGCGTGGCACGCCCAGCATTGGGCGTGGCAAGCCAGGGCATATGCCAGCCTGACCTCCTCTCATTCAAATGAAGATATCTTGAGCTACACCACTCCAAATAAGATGATTCCAGTGCCATTATAAAGTAGACATTCAGGGATTTCCAACCATATATAACACTTTATAATTGACACTGGAATGAAAGAAGATATTGACCCCGAAAATACATAGAGAAAAACACGTCACTGCAGAGTTACCAGCCTGACCTCTTCATCTTCAAAGGAACATAACGTGAGTTGTAGAAGTCCAAATGATGTGATCTTGGTGGCGTTGGAAAGATGACATCAAAAGATTTCCAATGATATATAATACTTTAGGTTGGACGTTAAAAATGGAGGTGAAAAAGGCCATTATATTAGCGTTGCAAAACCTGGGCATGCCACTTGATATTGAAGGCGTGGCACGCCAGCTCTGTTTTCATAATGGGCGTGCCACTTGGAATTCTGGGCGTGGCACGCCAGTTCAAATAGCCAAAGAGGAGATTTTAGTGCATCATTAAGGCGTGGCACGCCAGAAGTGGGCGTGGCACGCCAGGCTACCTGACAGACTGACCTATCCACATTCAAATGGGCATAACTTGAGTTACAGAGGTCCAAATGAGTTGATTCTAAAGGCGTTGGAAAGCTAACATCTAGAACTTTTCAACAGTATATAATAATTTATAGTGGACATTCATTTTGAGGCCCAACCATCTCCATACTTTCAACATTGCAAAGTGGGTCATACTCCAAAGGGCAAAATCAAGTGGGAGTGGCAGTTGAAACCACATGTCAACTTCTTCCTGCAGCCTCCAACCTTCAATCAAGCCCACTCCAACTCTCATGTCACACTTATCAAGCAATCAAGGCCACAAGAAGAATCTAGAATAGTTTATTTTCATTTCATTGTAATTTGCTTTTAATTTCATTTAAGTTTGTAATTTAAGGGAGCCTATATAAAGGCCTTAGTTTCATAGAATTAGTCATGGCTGGATTGGGGGAAGTCTTCGCCCTCTCTATTCACCATCAGTTTCTTCTCTTTTCTTTCTTACTTTGTAAATAATTTAGTTATGAATTACTAACTCTTTCCATTGGGAAAGAGAGCTCTATTATTTTTCAATGGATTGATTGTTTTTATTCTTCTTCTTCTCTTCATCTCTCTTTGATTTACTAGAAAGAATTTCGTTCTTCATTCTAGCATTCAATTATCTTGGAAAAGAGATTGAATGTAATTGGGTTTTATGGGAACCTTAGAAGAGGAAACATAAAACCATGCTTGAAATTCTTTCTCACACTTGAGTAGGATTTGGGTTTCGGTGTTTGGATATGGTGACATATAATCCTCCCTTTACTTGGACCTATGATGATGTGTGGTATAATCAGGAATCATTCTTCATCTCTTCTCATGAGCAATTAGACCAAGGAATTGGCTATTGATCAAGATTTGAGAGATTGAGTCACCAAGGGATTGGGGCTCAATCAATCATGATTGCCAAGAGGTCAATGAGTTGCATGATTGAAGATGAGATGAAATCAATTAATCCGGAGAATGCAATATCCCTTGATCCCAATACTTATTTTATCTTTCTTTCTTTTATTTACTTTATGGTTATTTACATTTTCTGCACTTTACATTTCTTGCACTTTATTGCTTTCCTTTACTTTTATGCAATTTACATTTCCTTGTTGATTATCACTTCAATATGAACCGTCTAACTAGGATAATCAATTAACTATTGTTTGCCTTAGTCCATTGATCTCTGTGGATACGATCCCACTCCACTATGGGTTATTACTTGACGATAATTTTAGTGCGCTTGCCAAAAGAACGGATTCACCATCTTTTAATGGGGTGTGAATTCGAGTCATCACGCGTACTCATGGGTCACGCGTACGCGTCATTGGCAATTTTCCTGGTCACGCGTTCTCGTGGGGTGACGTGTGCACGTCGCTTGCGAATTTCCATCTCACGCGTACGCGTGGGTGACGTGTGCGTGTGGCATTAAGTTCAGCAAATCCTTATTTCTTTATGAATTTTCCATTTTTGCATGCTTTTTCTTCATTCCTTCAACCCAATCTTTGCCTTCTAATCCTGAAATCACTCAACAAACATATCAAGGCATTGAATGGAATTAAAGTAAATTAAATTTAGCAATTTAAAGCCCTAAAATCAACACAAGATAAACCACGAAATTGAGGTTTATCATTAACCATCTGTTTTAAGCAAACCATATTCAAGTTGGATAATAAAACTAAGAGATATGAATTTTACCCACTCAAATGATATGATGGATGGTTGCTTAGTGAGAGAGGCTCCAACCAGCTTTGACAAGGTGATTGCAACTCCCTTTTCCTCTTCTTGAATTATCTCCACCTCTTGACAAGCTTCCTCATTTTCAATTCCTTGTTCACCAACTTCTTCTACACATTCCTCATTTCTCAAGTCATGTGTTAGAGGTTGTGCACGGTCCTCCTTATCATCAATTTCACAACACAATGAGGAAAGTTCAACATCTCAAATAGCACATTGGTTGGTGAGGAATCATCTTCAATGGTGGGACTTGCCGCTTGATCAACTTCTTCCAATCTTTCATCATTCACAATATGACTTAGAGGTTGCGCATTATCCTTTTCAATATTAATTTCAAGCTCAATGGAAGAATATTCTACAACCTTGGAATCCACCTCACACTCAACTTCTCTTTGATCTTCAACCACTTCTTCCTCTTCAATTATTTTGGCTTCCTCTACTTATTGTAAGACATACTCCATCTCCTTGTTCTCAAGTTGAGATTCTAAAATCACTTTGCAAGACATACTCCATTTCTTCCTCTTCAACCACTTCTCTTTGTTCTCCTTTATGCTCTGCTCTTTGGTTGATTTTTCACATTCATTCATGGAAATGCTTTGTTTGTTTCATGAATCCCATGAGTCTAAGTTGGATCTAATTTTGGCAAGGTTAGCCATGACAGCTTCTTGCCTCTTTTGGACTTCCTCTTGCTCCTTTTGAAATATGATTGCTTTAAGTTGATCCATCGCTTCCATGAAATGATCCATTCGCTCTTGTTCCACTTGGCTAACATAATTAGGATCATGTTACTCTTGGATCGATGCATATGGGTATTCTTCCATGGAGGGTTGTGGTGGAAAGGAGAATTCATCATGTGGTTGAAAGTTCTCATATATGGGAGGTGGTTCATCTTGGTAAGAGTATGGAGGTGGTGTATATAGAGGTAGTAGTTCTTGGGAGTATTGATATTAGAATTGTGGTGGCTCTAAGTATGGTTCATATGGCTCATATGGTTGGTTGTATGATGGTGGTTCTAAGTGTGGTATGTATGGCTCATATGGTTGTTAGTATGGTGAATATGAGTTAGAACCATATGGAGGTGTTTGGTGATATGGGACTTGTGTTTGAACCATATGGTGGTCGAGGGCTATGTTGAGGAGGGGGTTCATAGGCATATGATAGTTGTGGTTAATAACCACAAGGAGGTCCACCATATCTATTAGATTGGTATGCACCATGGGATGGATCATGCTCATAGTATGCCGGAGGAGGTTGTTGCCATGAAAATTATCCATATGCTTGAGGCTCCTTGATAATCCATTATTTTATGGTTTATCTTGTACTCAATTGACTGGTTTTTATCAAGTCTTTGCACACCTATTCATATGATTTTCATGATTTTACAATTCCTTCCCAGATTTTGTTCTGTGATTGAAAACTTGCTTTCTAAGCCTTTAAATTGTGTATTTTTAATCCCCTTTTATACCATTCGATGCCATGATCTGTGTGTTCAGTGTTTTCAGGCTTAATAAGGCAGGAATGGCTTAGAGGATGGAAAGGAAGCTTGCAAAAATGGAAGGAACACAAGAAATAAAGGAGACAACCAGCGAGCATCAACGCGCACGCATGGCTCACTGATACGCACAAAACTTGTCTCTCAACAAATTTTCTTCGGCAAGTGTACCGAATTTGTCGTCAAGTAAAAACTCACAATAGAGTGAGGTCGAATCCCACAGAGATTGATTGATTAAGCAACTTTAATTAGAGGAATGTTCTAGTTGAGCGAACCAGAATTTGATTTGAGATTTTGCAGAAAATTAAATGGCGGGAGAGTAAATAGCAGAAACAGTAAATGCTAGAAATAAAGAGCTGAATGTAAATGGCGGAAAGTAAATTGCAGAATCTTAAACGGGAATGGGGTAATTGCTCATAAAAGTAAATGGCAGAAATTAAAGAGAATGGGTAAGATCAGAAATGGGGGGTTCATTGGGCTCAGGAGATGTTGCATTCTCCGGATCAAGTTCATTTTCATCTCTTCCTCAATCAATGCATTCATTGATCTCCTTGGCAATCTTAAGTGATCGAATTCCAATTTCTACGTAATTCAATCTCTCAAATCTTGATCAATAGCCAATTCCTTGGTCAATTGCTCGTGAGAAGAGATGAAGTATGGTCACTGATTATACCACATGCATCTCCCAAATCAAGTGTTGGTAGGATTATAGTCACATATCCGTCCAAACCCAATTTGGTCCAGCATGAGAAAGCATTTCTAGCATGATCTCTTCATTCCTTTTTCAAGGTTCAGAAGAGATCCAAGTATGAATAGCTTCTTTTCCAAGATAACTACCCAATTGGATGAAGATCGAAAGCCTTCTAGTAAAATCAAGAGAAAAGATAGAAGAAGGAGAATGAAAACTAATATTGATCCATCAAATTACAACAGAGCTCCCTAACCTAATGAAAGGGGTTTAGTTGTTCATAGCTCTGGAAAATGAAAACCAAGATGGAGAATACATGATGAAAGTAAAACTAGAAGTGCAGAGAAAGTAAAATACAGAGAGTAGTTCTATGCCAAAGGCTCCCTAAAGTTTCCAACCCTCTAACTAATTCAAAGCTACTCCTATATATAATACTCTTCTCATCTTCTAGTTGGCTCTTCAAGTCTTGGGTAAGGGCCTCTGAATCTTGAGTTTGAAGCAGTTATCATTTTCATTGGGCTTAGCTTTGCTTGCAGAGAGAAAAGGTGAAGTAGGCAGGGACTTTGACTCAGGACGTTAGTGGTGTCAACGTTAAGTGAAAGTGTGGGTTCGAGAACGTTAGTGACAATCACCTTTTTCACTAACGTTCCTAACCCAAATATGATCACATTGACTTCAACGTTAGTGGCACTAACGTGACCACTAACGTTGCCTCTTGGTCCTTCGCACACGTTATTGGGACTTAGCTTTCCCAATAACGTGGAGAGTCCTCCCTTGTCCCTACGTTAGAGTCCACGTTAACTAGGTTAACGTGGCTTCTAACGTAGCAGTGCCAATTCTTCGAGAACGTTAGTGACACTTACCTTTGTCACTAACGTTCCAATGTGCCCCTTTCCCATGTTAGAGTCCACGTTAACTAGGTTAACATGGCTTCTAACGTAGTAATGCTAGCCATCCCCAACGTTAGTGACAAAGGTGAGTGTCACTAACGTTGGCTCATCATCTCTTTATCCACGTTAGCTTCCACGTTAACTAAGTTAACGTGGGAGTTAACGTTGCTCATGGTGGCTCTTGGTGGTTCACCCCAACGTTAGTGACAAAGGTAAGTGTCACTAACGTTGGCTATCAATTGCTCTCTCCACGTTAGCTTCCATGTTAACTAAGTTAATGTGGGAGTTAACGTGGCTTATGGAGGCTTGGCCAACGTTAGTGACAAAGGTGAATGTCACTAACGTTGGCTTCTCTTTTCCTTCTTAACGTTAGAGGCCACGTTAACTAAGTTAACGTGGCAACTAATGTGGCCAATTATGAGCTTGGTCCAATGTTAGTGACAAAGGAGAGTGTCACTAACGTTGGCCTTGTTGTCTTCTTCCACGTTAGAGTTCACGTTAACTTAGTTAACGTGACTCTTAACGTGGGCTTATGATGGCTTCGAAGGCGTTATTGGCGATTACCTTTCTCATTAACTTTGCAAGTTAGCACCCATTCCACGTTAAAGGTCACGTTAGTGGGACTAACGTGACTGCTAACGTGGTTCTTCTTTGCTTCCTTTGTCCTGAAATCAAGCAACAAAGTGCATCAAAGTTCTAGTCCAAGTCATGAGTCATGCATCATCCAATTTGTCATATAATTCATGCAAAATTCTCATGAAATCATGTAAAGTGCACAATGTATGCTTGAATCAAGATGTAAGTGAATATCTACCCAAAACTAGCTTATTTTGTAAGAAAATGCATGAAACTACCTTAAAAACAGTAAAGAAAAGGTCAGTGAAACTGGCCAAAATACCCTGGCATCACACACGCGTGCGCATAATTTGGAGAAATTCACAGCGATGCGTGCGCGTGAAAGCAAGATTGCACAGCGACGCGTGCGCGTACTAGACGCGTATGCATGACACGCGAAGATGACCATCGACGCGTACACGTGACTGACACGTACGCGTGACATGCGCCACGTGTAGAAATTGCAGAAAATACTGGGAGCAATTTCGGGCCGAGTTTGAACCCAAGTTTCGGCCCAGAAACACAGACTAGAGCCAGGGGACAAGCAGAGACTCGAGATACATTCTCATTCGCATAGTTTTTAGTTTTAGTTTTGAATCTGAGAGAGAAAACTACACTTCCTCTAGGTTTCCTTTACATTCATGGATTTCTATTTTTATGCTTTTGCTTTGGATATTGAGAAGAGTCATTACCTCCATCGAAGTTTCCATTATTCTAGTTTGCTTTCTTATGACTTTACTCTTTTGATTACTTATTAACCCTATTCAGATACGCATGTTGCATTTTGGGATTTATTAATGCAAAGAATTATTTTTACCTTTAATTAATTTTCAGTTCCTATTTTATTTAATTTATCATGTTCCCTTCTTATATTTCTTTAACGTTATATTCATGTCAATGGAGTAGACTCCCAACTTGACTTGGGAGTTGATTAAAAGGAGACCTTTGAGTTGGAATGCTCAAGTGATTAGTTAAATTGGAAGTTGTTGGCTAATTCTCTATTTACTAACACTAATCCTTCCCAAGGGAGAGGATTAGGACTTGCGAATAAGAGTTTGCTCAATCACTTGACTTTCCTTTATTTAGTAAGGGTTAATGATGAGCGGATAATTTATACGCTTTTTGGCATTGTTTTTAGTATGTTTTTAGTAGGATCTAGTTACTTTTAGGGATGTTTTTATTAGTTTTTATGTTAAATTCACATTTCTAGAATTTACTATGAGTTTGTGTGTTTTTTTTTGTGATTTCAGGTATTTTCTGGCTGAAATTGAGGGACTTGAGCAAAAATCAGATTCAGAGGTAGAAGAAGGACTACTGATGCTGTTGGATTCTGACCTCCCTACACTCAAAGTGGATTTTCTGGAGCTACAGAACTCAAAATGGCGCGCTTCCAATTGCGTTGTAAAGTAGACATCCAGGGCTTTCCAGAAATATATAATAGTCCATACTTTGGCCGAGTTTAGATGACGCAAAAGGGCGTTGAACGGCAGTTCTACGCTGCAGTCTGGAGTTAAACGGCAGAAACACGTCACGAGCTAGAGTTGAACGCCAGAAATACGTTACAAACTGGCGTTCAACTCCAAGAATGACCTCTCCACGTGTAAACTTCAACCTCAGCCCAAGCACACACCAAGTGGGCCCCGGAAGTGGATTTATGCATCAATTACTTACTTCTGTAAACCCTAGTAACTAGTTTAGTATAAATAAGACTTTTTACTATTGTATTAGACATCTTAGGAAGATCCTGGATTGTATTTTTGATCCTGTGATCTCGTTTTGGGGGGGGGGGGGGCTGGCCATTCGGCCATGCCTGGACCTTTCACTTATGTGTTTTCAACGGTAGAGTTTCTACACTCCATAGATTAAGGTGTGGAGTTCTGCTGTTCCTAATATCTCTGAATGCCATATTGGCTCAGAACAAAATATTGACTCAGCAAGTCAATATGATTTCTCAGAGTCTGAATGGAATGCAAAATGCATCCAACAGTACTCAAGAGGCGCCTTTTGAAGAAGAGGCCTATGATCCTGAAAACCCTGCAATAGCAGAGGTGAATTACATGGGTGAACCATATGGAAACACCTATAATCCCTCATGGAGAAATCACCCAAATCTCTCATGGAAGGATCAACAAAAGCCTCAACAAGGTTTTAATAATGGTGGAAGAAACAGGTTTAGCAATAGCAAGCCTTTTCCATCATCCACTCAGCAACAGACAGAGAACTCTGAACAAAATACTTCTAATTTAGCAAACTTAGTCTCTGATCTATCTAAGGCCACTGTGAGTTTCATGAATGAAACAAGGTCCTCCATTAGAAATTTGGAAGCACAAGTGGGCCAGCTGAGTAAAAGAGTCACTAAAATCCCTCCTAGTACTCTCCCAAGCAATACAGAAGAAAATCTAAAAGGAGAGTGCAAGGCCATTGAAATGACCATCATGGCCGAATCCAAGGAAGAAGGGGAGGACGTGAATCCCAAGGAGGAAGACCTCCTGGGGCGTCCAGTGATCAATAAGGAGTTTCCCTCTGAGGAACCAAAGGAATCTGAGACTCAACTAGAGACCATAGAGATTCTATTAAACCTCCTTATGCCATTCATGAGCTCTGATGAGTATTCCTCTTCTGAAGAGAATGAGGATGTTACTAAGGAGCAAGTTACCAAGTACCTTGGTGCAATCATGAAGCTGAATGCCAAATTATTTGGTATTGAGACTTGGGAAGATGAACCTCCCTTGTTCACCAATGAACTAAGTGATCTGGATCAACTGACATTGCCTCAGAAGAAACAGGATCCTGGAAAGTTCCTAATACCTTGTACCATAGGCACCATGATCTTTGAAAAGGCTCTGTGTGACCTTGGTTCAGGGATAAACCTCATGCCCCTCTCTGTAATAGAGAAACTGGGAATCTTTGGGGTGCAAGCTGCTAAAATCTCATTAGAGATGGCAGACAATTCAAGAAAACAGGCTTATGGACAAGTAGAGGACGTGTTAGTAAAGGTTGAAGGCCTTTACATCCCTGCTGATTTCATAGTCCTAGATACTGGGAAGGATGAGGATGAATCCATCATCTTTGGAAGACCCTTCCTAGCCACAGCAAGAGCTGTGATTGATGTTGACAGAGGCGAATTAGTCCTTCAATTGAATGAGGACTCCCTTGAGTTTAAAACTCAAGGACATCCTTCTATAAACATGGAAAAGAGGCACAGTAAGCTTCTCTCAAAACAGAGTCAACCAGAGCCCCCACAGTCAAACTCTAAGTTTGGTGTTGGGAGGCCACAACCAAACTCTAAGTTTAGTGTTGAACTCCCATATCCAAACTCTAAGTTTGGTGTTGGGGAGTCTCAACACTGCTCTGAACATCTGTGAGGCTCCATGAGAGCCCACTGTCAAGCTATTAACATTAAAGAAGCACTTGTTGGGAGGCAACCCAATTTTTATTTATCTAATTTTAATTTATTTTTATTGTTATTTCATGTTTTATTAGGTTCATGATCATGTGGAGTCACAAAATAAATATAAAAATTGAAAATAGAATCAAAAACAGCAGAAGAAAAATCACACCCTGGAGGAGGATCTCACTGGCGTTTAAACGCCAGTAAGGAGCATCTATCTGGCGTTCAACGCCAGAACAGAGCATGTTTCTGGCGTTGAATGCTAGAAACAAGCAGCATCCTGGCCTTCAGACGCCAGAAATGCACAGTAAAGAAGAGCTGGCGCTGAACGCCAGAAACAAGCATCTGGGCGTTGAACGCCCAGAACAAGCATCAATTTGGCGTTTAAACGCCAGAATTGCATGCAAAGGCATTTTACATGCCTAATGGGTGCAGGGATGCAAATCCTTGACACCTCAAGATCTGTGGACCCCACAGGATCAACTCAGCATCTGTGGACCCCACAGGATCCCCACCTACCTCCACTCACTCTCTTCCCTCTTCTCAATGTTCATCCTCTCTTCCCAATAAACACTCTTCCCCAAAACTCTTCACCAATCACCTCAATCTCTCTTCCCTATCACCACTTCACTATTCACATCATCCACTCTTCCCCATAAACCTACCTCATAAACTCCACCTACCTTCGAAATTCAAAATCAATTTCCCATCCAAAACCCACCCTTATGGCCGAACCTTACCCCCCCTCCCTTCCCTATATATAGCCCTCCATTCTTCCTCATTTTCACACCACACAACCCTCTCTTCTCTTCTTGGCCGAATACACCTTTCCCTCCTCTCCTCCATATTTTCTTCTTCTTCTTCATCTATTCTTTCTTCTCTTGCTCGAGGGCGAGCAAAATTCTAAGTTTGGTGTGGTAAAAGCATAAGCTTTTTGTTTTTCCATTACTATTGATGGCACCTAAGACCAGAGAATCCTCTAGAAAAGGAAAAGGGAAGACAAAAGCTTCCACCTCCGAGTCATGGGAAATGGAAAGATTCATCTCCAAAGCTCATCAAGACCACTTCTATGATGTTGTGGCCAAGAAGAAGGTGATCCCCGAGGTCCCTTTCAAACTCAAGAGAAATGAGTATCCGGAGATCCAACATGTGATCCATGGAAGAGGTTGGGAAGTTCTAACAAACCCCATCCAACAAGTCAGAACTCTAATGGTTCAAGAGTTCTATGCTAATGCATGGATCACAAGGAACCATGATCAAAGTAAGAACCTGAACCCAAAGAATTATCTCACCATGGTTCGGGGGAATTACTTAGATTTTAGTCTGGAAAATGTAAGGTTGGCGTTCAACTTGCCAATGATGGAAGAGAACGCACGCTCCTACACAAGGAGAGTCAACTTTGATCAAAGGTTGGACCAAGTCCTCATGGACATATGTGTGGAAGGAGCTCAATGGAAGATTGACTCAAAAGGAAAACCGGTTCAACTGAGAAGACTGGACCTTAAGCCTGTAGCTAGAGGATGGTTGGAGTTTATTCAACGCTCAATCATTTCCACTAGCAACCGGTCTGAAGTTACTATAGACCGGGCCATCATGATCCATAGCATCATAATTGGAGAAGAGGTGGAGGTTCATGAGATTATACCTCAAGAACTCTACAAGGTGGCTGACAAGTCCTCCACTATGGCAAGGTTAGCTTTTCCTCACCTCATTTGCCATCTATGCAATTCGGCTGGGATTGACATAGAAGGAGACATTCCCATTGAGGAAGAGAAGTCCATCACTAAGAAAAGGATGGAGCAAACAAGAGAGCCCATTCATGGAGCTCAAGAGACGCATGAAGCTCATCACCATGAGATCCCAGAGATGCCTCAATTGCATTTTCCTCCACAAAACTATTGGGAGCAAATCAACACCTCCCTAGGAGAATTAAGTTCCAACATGGGACAATTAAGGGTGGAACATCAAGAGCACTCCATCATCCTTCATGAAATTAGAGAAGATAAAAAAGCAATGAGGGAGAAGCAACAAAGACAAGGAAGAGACATAGAAGAGCTCAAGGACATCATTGGCTCCTCAAGAAGGAAACGCCACCATCACTAAGGTGGATTCATTCCTTGTTCTTAAATTCTCTGTTTTTCGTTTTCTTTATGTTAAGTGCTTATCAATGTTTGTGTCTTCATCACATGATCATTAGTATTTAAGTAACTATGTCTTAAAGTTATGAATGTCCTATGAATCTATCACCTCTCTTAAATGAAAAATGTTTTAATTCAAAAGAACAAGAAGTACATGAGTTTCAAATTTATCCTTGAACTTAGTTTAATTATATTGATGTGGTGATAATACTTTTTGTTTTCTGAATGAATGCTTGAACAGTGCATATGTCTTTTGAAGTTGATGTTTAAGAATGTTAAATATGTTGGCTCTTAAAAGAATGATAACAAGGAGACATGTTATTTGATAATCTGAAAAATCATAAAAATGATTCTTGAAGCAAGAAAAAGCAGTGAATACAAAGCTTGCAGAAAAAAAATAGCAAAAAAAAAAAAAGAGAAAAAGCAAGCAGAAAAAGCCAAAGCTCTTAAAACCAAAAGGCAAGAGCAAAAAGCCAATAGCCCTTAAAACCAAAAGGCAAGGGTAATAAAAAGGATCCAAGGCTTTGAGCATCAGTGGATAGGAGGGCCTAAAGGAATCAAATCCTGGCCTAAGCGGCTAAACCAAGCTGTCCCTAACCATGTGCTTGTGGCGTGAAGGTGTCAAGTGAAAACTTGAGACTGAGCGGTTAAAGTCAAGGTCCAAAGCAAAAACAGAGTGTGCTTAAGAACCCTAGACACCTCTAATTGGGAACTTTAGCAAAGCTGAGTCACAATCTGAAAAGATTCACCCAATTATGTGTCTGTGGCATTTATGTATCCGGTGGTAATACTAGAAAACAAAGTGCTTAGGGCCACGGCCAAGACTCATAAAGTAGCTGTGTTCAAGAATCAACATACTGAACTAAGAGAATCACTAACACTATCTGAACTCTGAGTTCCTATAGATGCCAATCATTCTGAACCTCAATGGATAAAGTGAGATGCCAAAACTATTCAAGAGGCAAAAAGCTACAAGTCCCGCTCATCTGATTGGAGCTATGTTTCATTAATAGTTTGGAATTTATAGTATATTCTCTTCTTCTTTTCCTATTTGATTTTTAGTTGCTTGGGGACAAGCAACAATTTAAGTTTGGTGTTGTGATGAGCGGATAATTTATACGCTTTTTGGCATTGTTTTTAGTATGTTTTTAGTAGGATCTAGTTACTTTTAGGGATGTTTTTATTAGTTTTTATGTTAAATTCATATTTCTGGACTTTACTATGAGTTTGTTTATTTTTCTGTGATTTCAGGTATTTTCTGGATGAAATTGAGGGACTTGAGCAAAAATCATATTCAGAGGTAGAAGAAGGACTACTGTTGCTGTTGGATTCTGACCTTCCTACACTCAAAGTGGAGTTTCTGGAGTTACAGAACTCAAAATGGCGCACTTTCAATTGCGTTGTAAAGTAGAAATCCAGGGCTTTCCAGAAATATATAATATTCCATACTTTGGCCGAGTTTAGACGACGCAAAAGGGTGTTGAACGCCAGTTCTACGCTGCAGTCTGGAGTTAAACGCCAGAAACACGTCACGAGCCAGAGTTGAACGCCAGAAATACGTTAGAAACTGGCGTTCAACACCAAGAATGACCTCTCCACGTGTAAACTTCAAGCTCAGCCCAAGCACACACCAAGTGGGCCCCAGAAGTGGATTTATGCATCAATTACTTACTTTTGTAAACCCTAGTAACTAGTTTAGTATAAATAGGACTTTTTACTATTGTATTAGACATCTTTGGAAGATCCTGGATTGTATTTTTGATCCTGTGATCTCGTTTTGGGGGGGGGGGGGGCTGGCCATTCGGCCATGCCTGGACCTTTCACTTATGTGTTTTCAACGGTAGAGTTTCTACACTCCATAGATTAAGGTGTGGAGTTCTGCTGTTCCTCATGACAGAGCATTTGGACCATTTTCACAAGAGGATAGGATGCAGCCATTGACCACGGTGATGCCTCCAGATGATTAGCCATGCAGTGACAGCGCATCAGACCATTTTCACAGAGAGGATGAAAAGTAGCCATTGACAATGGTGATGTCCTTACGTAAAGCCAGCCATGGAAAGGAGTAAGATTGATTGGATGAAGACAGCAAGAAAGCAGAAGTTCAGAGGAACGAAAGTATCTCCATACGCTTATCTGAAATTCTCACCAATGATATACATAAGTATTTCTATCTTTATTTTCTGTCTATTTATTATTTATTTTCGAAAACTCCATAACTATTTTATATCCGCCTGACTGAGATTTACAAGGTGACCATAGCTTGCTTCATACCAACAATCTCCGTGGGATCGACCCTTACTCACGTAAGGTTTTATTACTTGGACGACCCAGTGCACTTGCTGGTTAGTTATATCGAAGTTGTGAATGAAAAACAATTTATTAAGACGTGCGTACAGAGTTTTTGGCGCCGTTGCCTGAGATCACAATTTCGTGCACCAGTTAACTAAGTGAGAATAACAACCTCTTGATACTACACTTGAGAAAATCCAAAAAGGATAGAACTTCCAATTAATCATTCCCCCAGTCACGGCTTTTTATTCTGAATACATAAATCTCTTTTAATTTATATTGCTTTAATTTTCAATCCTTTATTTTTCTATTCTTCAACTCTTAAAATTTCTCAGAAAACTCCTGATTAATAAAATAGCCCCCAACTCGTTGGAAGACAACCTGGGATTCCTACTCCCAGTATTTTTATTATAAAATTGTGACAACCCTTCTAAATTGATAAGCAGATTTTTGATGGTTAAGAACTGTACTTGCAACATATTTCTTATATTAATTTCTTAATCGGCTAATTTCTGCCACGTCAATTTTTGGCGCCGTTACCGGGGAGTTGCAATAGTGTGCTAAATTATTAGTTGGTGTATATATTTTTAATTTTTGCATAGTTTATTTTATTTTATTACCATGAGCTGTATGTTTCTTTCGTTGAATGACATGTTCACTGCCTGATCCGAGCTTAGCCGCATTTGATCTTGAAATTGAAAGAACTCTTTCGCGTATTAGGCGAGCTCGGCGTCGGTTAGCCTCTGAGGGTGGTGAAGTGGTTACTATCAAGTCACCAATCTCATCTGAGACCGAATCTGAACCGTCATTTGAGGAAGAAACAAGCCCCTCTTCTACTAATTCGGTTGATTTACGTGCAGGTAATATGGCGGAGCCCAGGAGGATTACTCTCTAGGAAGCTAGAGCCCCAGACTTTACACTGCATCCATATCAAATGCGTCACCCAAATCTGGCTACAGATTTTGAACTGAAGACTGCGCTAATCAACTTGATAGATACCTAAGTTTCATGGCTTACCTACTCAGGAGCCTATAAAGCACCTCAGGGATTTTCAGACAGCCTGTTTTACTGTTAGGCGTCATGGTGCAGATGATACTTCTATTCTACTGACCGCCTTCCCATTTTCTCTGGAGGAAAAGGTGAGGGAGTGGTACTACACTCAACCTAAAGCGGTTGTTACTAACTGGGATATGCTCAGGAGAAAATTCTTGGAGAAATACTTTCCAGCTGAAGTTACTGATAGACTGAGGAAAGAAATCTCCTGCATTATTCAAAGCGAATCAGAGACTCTCTATGAGTATTGGGAGCGCTTCAGGAATCTTCTGGACGCATGTCCCCACCACATGATTGACAAGTTAGTGTTGATCAGCTACTTCACACAAGGCATGAAGCCTCAGGATAGGACTACATTGGATGGTGCAAGTAATGGTTCTTTGAAAAGGTACAAGACTGCAGATGAAGCGTGGCAACTGATCAGCGACCTAGCTGAGTCCACTCGGAATGCTAGACACAGGAACAACCTTCCCAAAGCTGTTACAGAGGTCTCCTGTGGCAGTGAGACTACTGTTTTCACACAGGCTCTGTGTGAGATGACCAACCTACTGAAGCAGATACAGCTGAATCAACAACAACCTTAGCCTCTTCCATCACAACAGAGTCAACAGTTGGTTCCACAAAGAGTATGCGGAATAAGTGCCGATTATACTCATTATACTGATGAGTGTCCGCAGCTCTAACAAGAAGACAACACCTTGGCAGCTACTCATAATTTCTATTACCGCCCAAATCAAGGATACTATCAACAAGGTGGCAATTACAACCAAGGTGGAAACTACAATCAAGGTTGGCAAGACAACTCTAACCAAGGATGGAGGGACAACTACAATAGAGGAGGCAGAGACAACAATGGAAATCAGAGGTGGAACAACAACAACAATCAACAGAACCGGTCTCAGCAAAACCAAAACCAACCTTACTGGGCACCTCACCAAAGACAAGCCCAGGGATCTCAAAATAACCAACAGCAGGTCCCTCAAGTCACTTACCCATCTTCCTCCCCCAATGATGAGTTGCTTCACTCTCTTGCACAAGGACAAAAGACCATTCAAAGCACACTTACCGGTCTAACTTCTGCTATACAAGTTCTCGTCTCCCAGATGGGATCGTCGAGTACCTCTAACACTCAGCCTGCAAGCTCCAGCACACTTCCATCTCAGCCTTTACCCAACCCCAAGGGAGGAATCAACGCTATTACTTTGAGGTCCGGGACTACACTACTAGAGAGGAGTCATGAGGAGCCAAGCTTAAAAGAAGACACTCCAGTTGAAAGTACTGTGGAGGTCGAGGATGCTGAAGAAGAAGATGTAGTACAAGACTTGGTTGAAGAAGAAGTAGCTCACCCAAGGAATGGAGCACCAAGGGACGCAGAAGTTGCAGGAGACGCCATTCCTATCCCCATTCCACACCTTACAAGGAAGCCCAGAAAGTAGATGGAGCTCGACCCTAAAATGGTAGAAATATTCAAAAAGGTTGAGGTAACAATTCCCCTTTTTGATGTCATTCACCAGGTACCTAAATATGCAAAAATTTCTAAAAAATCTGTGCATGCATAAGGATAAGATTAATGAGCTAGAAACTATTCCTTTAGGTTGTTCTATATCTGCTTTAATGGGGGACATACCTGAAAAATGTAGTGATCCAAGCCCATGCATGGTTAACTGTACCATTGGGGGTGTAATATTTGTGTAATATTTTCTGACTGCATGTGTGATTTAGGAGCGTGCATGAGTATTATGCCATTGTCTATATATGATGCTTTGAGGCTCCCTCCCTTAAAAAGATTGGCAGCTCGCTTTGTTTTAGCAGATAAAAGCATCATTACAGTGGTGGGAATTGCTGAAGATGTGCTGGTGAGCATTAAGGGGCTCACATTTCCCGTTGACTTCTATATATTGGAGATGCCCCCTAATGACTTAGGAAGACCATCATCCATCCTGCTTGGAAGGCCATTCTTGAAAACCTCAAAGTTTAAATTGGATGCATTCTCAGGAACTTACTCCTTTGAGATAGATGACAGAGTAGTGAGCTTCAACTTGCATGAAGCTATGAAGCACCCTCCGGAAGATCCTTCCCTCTTCCAGTGTGACATCATTGATGAAGCTGTAGCGGAAGTTCACCAAGAAGAAGTAGAAGAGCTGCACATGGAGCAAGATACAAGTGTGGAGAAACTCCCTGAGCACAATGAGGACACTTTGCCATCATCACTAGCTCCAGATGATCAAGTACCTAGCCATGAGCAGAAAATGGAGTTAAAGCCCTTCCACCACCACCTCAAGTATGCTTACCTTGAGGATAATCAGAAGCTTCCAGTTATCATTGCAAGGGAACTCACTTCCCAACAGGAGGAGCAGCTGCTAAATATGCTAAGAAGACACAAGAAAGCACTTGGGTGGAGCTTGGCGGATATAGTAGGCCTCAGCCCACAAGTTTGTGAGCACAGGATATTTTTAGAAGAGGGAGCAAAGCCTGTCCGTAAACCCCAAAGAAGACTGAATCCCACCATCTTGGAGGTTGTCAAGAAGTAAGTGACCAGACTGCTGGAAGCTGACATCATCTATCTAATCTCAGACAGTGAATGGGTCAGCCCAGTACAAGTGGTGCACAAGAAGTCTGGAGTCACAACAGTAAAGAATGAGCATGGAGAGCTCCTGACAACTAGAGTGCATAATTCATGGAGAGTTTGCATTGATTACAGGCGTCTCAACCAAGCTACTCACAAGGATCATTACCCCTTGCCATTCAATCATCAGATATGATAAACCCCTATTTTATGGTTTATCTTGTGCTCAATTGAGTGGATTTTATCAATCTTTCATACACTTATTCATACAAAATGCATGGCTTTACAATTTCCTTTCTAATCTTGTGCTATGATTGAAAACATGTTTCCTGAGCCTTTAAATTACTATGTTTAATCCTCTCTTATTACCATTCAATGCCTTGATATGTGTGTTAAGTATTTTCAGAGATTATAGCGCAGGAATGGCTTAGAGGATGGAAATGAAGTATGCAAAAGTGGAAGGAATACAAGAAATTGAAGGAACTGCTAAAGTTGTCTAGCCTGACCTCTTGGTACTAAATTGATCATAACTTGAGCTACAAAAGTCCAAATGACACGGTTCCAGCTGCGTTGGAAAGCTAACGTTTGGGGCTTCACAACGATATAAAATTTGCTATAGCTGTCCCAAAGAAAAGCGACGCGAATGCATGGATCACGCGGACGCGTGACCTGGCAAAAAACCCAATCCACGCTAACGCGTGAACGACGCTTCTGCGTGACTTTGCAGCGACCTGTACGTACCAGAAATTGCAGGGGGCAATTTCTGGGCTATTTTTGACCTAGTTTTTGGCCAAGAAAACACAGATTAGAGGTTATAAAGTAGGGGAATCAATCCATTCATTCAGACAACAAAATACAACATTCATATTCATAATTTTAGGTTCTAGATGTAGTTTTTAGAGAGAGAGGTCCTCTCCTCTCTCTTAGGAATTAGGATTAGGAATTAAAATTTCTATTATGATTAGGCTACTTCTCTTCAATTACAGGTTCAATGTTCCTTTAATTTATTTTCTACTTCTATTCACTCTAATACTTTCATTTGTATTTGACTTATGTTGCCCAATTTGCTTATGAACTTTTCATGTTAAGATTTGAATATTCTATTTAATATAATTTGAGGTATTTCAGATTTATGATTGTTTTATTCTTTTTATGATTTATTTTCCCTTTTGGATTTGGTTAAGTAATTGGTAACACTTGAGTTGTCAAACTCAGCAGTTGATTGGAAATTGGGATTGCTGATTGATTTGGATCCCTCTAAAGCTAGTCTTTCCATAGGAGTTGACTAGGACTTGAGGAATCAAGTTAATTAGTCCACCTGACTTTTCTTTATTTAGTAAGGGTTAACTAAGTGAGAGCAAAATCCAATTCTCATCACACATGATAAGGATAACTAGGATAGGATTTCCAGTTCTCATACCTTGCCAAGAGATTTTATAATTATTAATTTATTTTTCTTGTCATTTAAATTACTTGTTCCTTATTTTAAAAAAAACCCAAAACAAAATTCTACCTTTTCCATAACCAATAATAAATCATACTTCCCTGCAATTCCTTGAAAAGACGACCCGAGGTTTAAATACTTCGGTTATAAATTTTATTGGGTTCTGTTACTTGTGACAACCAAATTTTTATACGAAAGGATTCTTTGTTGGTTTAGAAACTATACTTACAACGTGATTATATTCTTATAAAAATTATAAATTAGAAGAAATTAGATCGTCACCCTAAATTTTGGCAATGAGAGTACGAAACAAAGAGTTGTGCGTTCACGAGGCTGAACTCGCGCCAATGGCACAAATCATTCCACGCGAACGCGTCCCTGACGCATCCGCGTCACTTGAAAATAGCCCAACCCACGCGAATGCGTGCCCCACGCGTCTGCGTCGTATGCCACGCATAGTTTATCCAGATCAGCGCCAGAATTCCTATCTTTTCTTCTCCAATCCTACTTATCTTTCTATTAACATTCTTTCTTCTTTCTTCTATCTTTTCTTATTCTTTCTTCCTCCTTTCTTACTTTCTTTTTCTTTATCTCTTTAACTTCTCATCCTTCTTCCCTTTCATTCTATTTTACTTAATTTATCTGAATAATTTCATTCATTGCCTTTTAATTTTGTGCATATTTTTATTTTCTTTTCTAAATTTATTATTTTTCCATTGGTGTTAAATTTTCTTATTCAACTATTACATCTTTTCTTGAATTATTCTGGTGCTTCATGACTTGTTTTCCACTGTTGGGTAATATTATTTAAGTCAATGTTGATCTTTTCTGATACTTGTATTCCTTTTGCATTGACATGAGCTTATACTATCTTGCATTACCCACACTCTCTTCCCCTTTGTTGCAATTCTTGCACTATTGATATGCCGTATGCTTCTACTGTTTTTTCACTGCATGTCGTAGCTACCATGTAATTGAGACTCTTATTATTTGACATTACCCACTCATATTTTATTTATTTTCTATCATTGTTTTTGGGTTCCTGTTCTTCTTTTTCTCTTCTTTCAGGCTGACCACCGAAGAAGGAAAAAGGGAGAAACTAATATATGGGGCGACAAACAAGTTCCTACACATATTCCTTGGAGAGAAAAGCGTCAGTTGGAGCAACCCATCCACTTATACATCTCTGCATGCACCATGGACGGTGCAATCTTTAAGTGTGGGGAGGTTGATACCGATCTTAGTCATTTCCTTCTCAAACACCAATGTTTAAATTTTCTTTGTTAAATGAGTTGTTGCATTTGCATGTTTGTTTGATTTTTGTGCATATTTTACCACTTGGTTGAAGTAATGAATTTCTTTTTCAAGAAACTTTTTATAGCATTTCACTAATTTGAATTAAATTTTTTATTAAACTTGTTTGAAGAAATTTTATTTTGGAACATGATTTAGAGCTCGAACATACAAAACCTGTGATATCTTGAGCCTATTTGAATTGGTTGCATTTTATCAACCAATATTTTATTTTTGGTGTGTGTTTTTCTCTCTAAAATTGTGATCTTTGTCTTGCTTAATTCTATATTTCCATTGTTTGATGTATGCATGCACTTATATGATTGAGGCATTTGTTTCACTAAGCTTACATACCCATATGGCCTTACCCTTTCATTATCCTTTGCAAACCAATGTTGAGCCTATTATACCCCTTTGTTCTTTACTTTAGCTCATCACTAACTCTAAGAAGAAAACAATAATGTCCTTAATTTGAATCTTTGGTTAGCTTAGACTAGTGAGAGTGCTTATGATTTAAGTGTAGGGAAATTGGGTTTGGAAATATTTGGTTTGAGAATTGAGTATGTTAGAATTTTCTGAAAATGTGAAAGAATGTTAAGAATATGTTCATGCATTCAATACCTTAATCATATGCCTTGAGAAAAGCAAAACGAAAGAAAAATTATGAAAAAAAAAAGAGAAAGAAATATAAAGGAGAAAAAGAAAAGAAAAAGAGCAAATAAGTAAAAGGGGACAAAATGCCCCAAAGTAAGTGGTGAAAGCAATGCATATATACTGTACTTGAATTTAGAATGTATGAATATGTGGAAAACATGGTTAATGGATTGTTAGATGTGGTATTATGATTACATGGATTGTTTAAAGTTAGGTGGAAAGTTTAAGTTAATTAAGGATTCAGATTTTAGTCCACTTGGCCAAATACAATCCTACCTTGACCCTAACCCCATTACAACCCTTAAAAGACCTCTTGATATGTGTATCTGTGCATTAATTCTTTGTTGATTGTTAGATGAAGAGCAAGCCTTAGAAAGCAAGGTTAGTAGAGAATTGAGAGAATCAAACCTTAAACACTTGAGTGATTAGAGTGTATACACTTCCGGTGAGGGTTCGATGCTTGATTCTTTGTTCCCGGCTTTCATGAGCTATTTTATTTTTGCAAGTATATTTGTACTTCATTTTTATGATTTGAATTAGTGAAATCCAGTTCATATTTGTTCTTAAAAGATTTATTTACTTTTCACCAAGTAGGTAGAAACATTTTGCATGTAGTTGTATTCATATAGATAGGTTGCATTTCATACATTCTACCATTCATCTTCACCCCTTTATAGCTTCTCTTGAGCTTAGCATGAGGACATGCTAATGTTTAAGTGTGGGGAGGTTGATAAACCCCTATTTTATGGTTTATCTTGTGATCAATTGAGTGGATTTTATCAATTTTTCATACACTTATTCATACAAAATGCATGGCTTTACAATTTCCTTCCTAATCTTGTGCTATGATTGAAAACATGTTTCCTGAGCCTTTAAATTACTATGTTTAGTCTTCTCTTATTACCATTTGATGCCTTGATATGTGTGTTAAGTGTTTTCAGAGATTACAGGACAGGAATGGCTTAGAGGATGGAAAGGAAGCATGGAAAAGTGGAAGGAATACAAGAAACTGAAGGAACTGCTAAAGCTGTCTAGCCTGACCTCTTGGTACTAAATTGATCATAAACTGAGCTACAAAGGTCCAAATAACGCGGTTCCAGTTGCGTTGGAAACCTAACGACTGGGGCTTCGCAATAATATATAATTTACCATAGCTTCCCTAAATCCAGGCAACGCGAACGCGTGGATCACATGGACGCGTGACCTGGCAAAAAACCCAATCCACGCTAACGCGTTGACGACGCTTCCGCGTGACTTTGCAGCGACCTGTACGTACCAGAAATTGCTGTTTTTGACCCAGTTTTTGGCCCAGAAAACACAGATTAGAGGCTATAAAGTAGGGTAATCAATCCTTTCATTCAGACAATAGAATACAACATTCATATTCATAATTTTAGGTTCTAGGTGTAGTTTTTAGAGAGAGAGGTTCTCTCCTCTCTCTTAGGAATTAGGATTAGGAATTAGGATTTCTATTATGATTAGGCTACTTCTCTTCAATCACAGGTTCAATGTTCCTTTAATTTATTTTCTACTTCTATTCACTCTAATACTTTTATTTGTATTTGACTTATGTTGCCCAATTTGCTTATGAACTTTTCATGTTAAGATTTGAATATTCTATTTAATATAATTTGAGGTATTTCAGATTTATGATTGTTTTATTCTATTTATGATTTATTTTCCCTTTTGGCTTTGGTTAAGTAATTGGTAACACTTGAGTTGTCAAACTCAGCAGTTGATTGAAAATTGGGAATTGCTGATTGATTTGGATCGCTCTAAAGCTAGTCTTTCCACAGGAGTTGACTAGGACTTGAGGATCAAGTTAATTAGTCCACTTGACTTTCCTTTATTTAGTAAGGGTTAACTAAGTGAGAGCAAAATCCAATTCTCATCACACACCTGATAAGGATAACTAGGATAGGATTTCCAGTTCTCATACCTTGCCAAGAGATTTTATAATTATTAATTTATTTTTCTTGTCATTTAAATTACTTGTTCCTTATATTAAAAAAAACCCAAAACAAAATTCTACCTTTTCCATAACCAATAATAAATCATACTTCCCTGCAATTCCTTGAGAAGACGACCCGAGGTTTAAATACTTCGGTTATAAATTTTATTGGGTTTTGTTACTTGTGACAACCAAATTTTTGTACGAAAGAATTCTCTGTTGGTTTAGAAACTATACTTACAACACGATTATATTCTTATAAAAATTCTAAATTAGCAGAAATCAAATCGTCAAGATGCCTGAGCACTTGTCAGTTAAATCACATTATTACTTTTTAAATGGTTATACAGGCTATTTTCAAATTCATATAGCTCCTGAAGATCAGGAGAAGACTACGTTTACATGTCCCTTTGGAATGTATGCATACAAGAGGATGCCTTTTGGCTTATGTAATGCACCGGCTACCTTCCAAAGATGCACGATGAGCATTTTCTCCGATCTTATTGAGAGCTGTATGGAAGTTTTCATGGACGATTTTAGCGTATATGGTGATTCATTTAACCTTTGCTTGGATAGTTTAGCTAGGGTGTTAGACAGTGTGTTAGTTCAAATCTTGTATTAAATTTTAAAAAATGTCATTTTATGGTAAAATAAGGTATTGTCTAGGACACGTTGTTTTTAATACTGGTATTTCTATAGGTCCAGCAAAGGTAGATGTAATTTCTAGTATACCTTACCCCTCCTCCGTGAGGGAAGTCCGTTCATTCCTTGGTCATGTAGGTTTCTACCGGAGATTCATCAAGGACTTCAGTAAGGTAGCACTACCCTTATCCAGACTGTTGCAGAAGGATGTTGAGTTCGAGCTGACTGAGGCTTGCATGGAAGCGTTTGATAAGCTGAAGATCGCCTTGACTCAAGCTCCGATTATGAAAGGACCAGACTGGAGCTAGCCTTTTGAGATTATGTGTGATGCCTCCAACCATGCATTAGGAGTGGCGCTGGTTCAGCGCGAAGGTAAGGACCCTTTCATAATTGTATATGCTTCAAAAACCTTAGACGCTGCTCAGTCTAATTACACTACCACTGAAAAAGAGCTTCTGGCTATCATTTTTGCTCTGGATAAATTTTGAGCCTATTTACTTGGTACGAAGGTGGTAGTGTACTCAGACCATGCAACTCTAAAATATTTATTAGCTAAAAAAGAGTCCAAACCAAGGCTAATACATTGGATATTGCTGCTGCAAGAATTCGATTTAGAAATTAAGAATAGGAGTGATTCCCAGAATTTAGTGGCAGACCACTTGAGTCGCCATGAGCACATTAAGGATGACCCCACTCCTATCAATGATGCTTTTCCATTTGACAGCTTACATGCAATATCTGAAGTAGTTCCTTAGTATGCCCCTATAGCTAATTATCTAGTTAGTCATGCATTCCCTCCTAATTTTACTAAGCATCAAAGGGACAAGCTAAAAAGCGAATCCAAATATTATATATGGGATGACCCATATTTATGGAGGTATGGTGTTGATCAGATAATTAGAAGGTGTGCGCCTCAATCAGAATTTCAGTCCATTTTAGAGGCCTGCCACTCATCTGAGAGTGGTGGACATTTTGGCCCTCAAAGAACAACTAGAAAAATTTTAGACTATGGATTCTGGTGGCCTAATGATAAACCACTATTTTATGGTTTATTTTGTGCTCAATTGAGCGGTTTTTATCTACTCTTTACCCACTTATTCATACTAATCGCATGTTTTACGTTTTCTTTCCTGATTTTGTGCTATGATTGAAAACATGCTTCTTTGGCCTTATATTTACTAATATTAATCCTCTCTCATTACCATTAGATGCCTTGATATGTGTGTTAAGTGTTTTTAGAGATTACAGGGCAGGAATGGCTCAGAGGATGGAAAGAAAACATGCAAAAGTGGAAGGAATACAAGAAGTTGAAGAAATTGCTAAGCTGTCCGGCCTGACCTCTTCGCATTCAAATAGTCATAACTTAAGCTACAGAGGTCCAAATGAGATGGTTCCAGTTGCGTTGGAAAGCTAACATCCGGGGCTTCACAAAGATATATAATTTGCCATAGCTGTCTCGACGCTAGGTGACGCGAACGCGTGGATTACGCGGACACGTGACCTAGCAAAAATGCAATCCACGCAAACGCGTGGACGACGCCACCGCGTCACTTTGCCGTGACCTGAACGTAACAGAAATCGCTGGGGGTAATTTCTGGGCTGTTTTTTATTCAGTTTTCGGTCCAAAAAACACATATTAGAGGCTATAAAGTGGGGAAATGCATCCATTCATTAACATGCTTTTCATAATTCACTTTTCATAATTTAGATTTAGTTTTTAGAGGGAGAGGTTCTCTCCTCTCTCTTAGGATTTAAGATTAGGATTCCTCTTGAAGGAATTAGGATTTCTTATTATTTCAACTTTATTATTTCAACTTACAATTTCTTCCGAGTTCATGCCTTTTTATTTATTTTATCAATTTAGCTTATGAACTCTTTATATTTTTGGATTAATTTCCTTTTATTAAATGTAATTGAGGTATTTCAGATTTATGATTCTTATTTAGTTTTTTTATGTTCTTGGCTTTAATTGATTAACTGGAGGCTCTTGAGTTATCAACCTTATCGTGATTGATTGTTATGTCTGCTAATTGACTGGAATCCCACTAACTCTAGTCTTTCCTTAGGAGTTGGCTAGGACTTGGGGATCTAACTAATTAGTTTACTTGACTTTCCTTTGCTTTCGTAAAGGTTAACTAAGTAGGATTAACTTCAATTCTCATAGGAGTAACTAGGATAGGACTTCCGAATTTTCATACCTTGCCAAGAGTTTATTTTATAGTTATTTATTTATTTTACTTATCATTTAAATTACTTGTTCCTTACTTTCAAAACCCAAAACACTGTTTTCCATAACTAATAATAAGAACACCTCCCTGCAATTCCTTGAGAAGACGACCCGAGGTTTGAATACCTCGGTTTATAAATTTTATCGGGTTTGTTACTTGTGACAACCAAAATGTTTGTACGAAAGAATTTTCTGTTGGTTTAGAAGCTATACTTACAACGCGATCATATTTTTATATTTCTTTACCGATAGAAAATCCGATTGTCAAAATGGCGCCGTTGCCGGGGAATTGCAAACGTGTGCCTTATTATTGGTTATTGTAAATATTTGCTTTTTGCTTGTTTATTTGTTTTTATTTTGTTTTTATTTTTGCTTTTTTATAAATTAAGAAGTTATTGGTTTTTATTTAGTTATTAAAAAAAATTTTTGAAAAATTTGTTCTTCGTGTTCATCTTGACCTTCAAGTTGTTCTTAGTTGTTTTCTTCGTTTTGATCTAAAAATTTTAAGTTTGGTGTCATTTTATTATTTTTCTCTTTCCTCATTTAATTCAAAAATATCTTTTCTCTTTATTTTTATTGAATTTTCGAAATATCCATAAAAAAAAATTTCAGATTTCTATTTTAAAATTTTTATCTTATCTTATCTTAGTTTTAAATTTTAAAATTCAAATATTTTTCAAAAATCATATCTTTTTCAAAACCTTTTCTTCTTTCAAAAATCAAATTTCAAATTTCAATATTTAAATTCCAAAATTTAAATCTTTTTCAAATTTTTATCTTATATTGTTGACCTTTTTAGAATTCAAATTTCAAAATTCAAATTTCAAAAATTTAAAATTCAAAATTTCAAATTTCAAATTTCAAAATTTAAATTTAAAATTTAAAAAAAATCAAACCTTTTCAAAATTTAAATCTTTTTCAAACCTTTTCTCTTATTTATTTTATTTTATTTTATTTTCCTTTGCTTGTTTATTTTTTTTATTTTTAATTTTTATTAGTTACTATGAGTTCTCACCCTCGTCGCTTTGAGTTTAGTTCCAATGTTGTTGCAAGGAATGGAGATTATAACAGAAACATGCATCAAGGTCAAAACAATCAAAGATGGAAGGAGCCACGAGGATCTGATCAACCCTTCCGGCAGCAACACCTTCCACAATACCACAGACAAAGACCATCCTACAATGCATGCTAAAACAATTGTTATGGTGGACCCTCTCGTAACAACCAACACCCACCTAACTGCTATAGTCAAGAGCCATTCCGAGGTGCATACCAAGACAATAGATATGGTGGACCCCCATCATATACCTATGACCCACCTCCTCAAAATAGCTTTGAACCACCATACTCACAAGCCACCTACAACCATTCACCTCCATATGACCCTAATCCTTATCCACCACACCAACCACCATATGAACCACACCTAGAACCACCTTACTATTATGAACCCTTTCTCCAAAATAATGAACCCTCCTATCCACCCCAACCTCCATTAGATAACAACGCCCTTAGTGTTATTCTTCAAGGGCAAGAGAAGATGAATAAGAGTGTGCTAAATTTCGCGGCCACCTTAGGCGAGTTAATAAATAAATTAGCTTCCCAACATTTGCGCCCTCAAAGTACTCCCATGGCTACATGTGGAGAATCAAAAGAAGAGTGTAGCATGAAGGAGGCACTAGAAACTTCAGTGGATAATAAGAAACATGGCTTTGTATTGAAACAAGTGGAGGAAGCCATAATAGTTGAAGAGGAAGAAGTGGTTGAAGACCTGGGAGATGCTGAACCTCCATGGAAAAGTCAGGTTATAGAACCTCCTTCCAAGGCGATTGAAATTGATGCTGAGGAGGGTGTACAACCTCCAAGGCATATCATAGTTGAAGACTTGGAAGAGGTTGGTCAAGAGATGGAGATTAAAGAAGAAGAAGCACAGCATCCCATGCCCTTGGTGAGCAATGAAGAAGAGATTGAATTGGAAGAAAGCTACCAAGACGAAGAGGTTGATATTGAAGAAACTTGCAAAGAGGTGGAAGTTGTCAGAGAAGAGCACAAGGGAGTGGAGCTTGCAAATTCATTAGAAATACCTCCCCCTAAGTTGCCATCATCCTTCACAACATTCAAGTGGGTAAAATTCATATTCCTTAGCTTTCTAATTCCACTTGAATATGGGCTACTGGAGACGGATGGTTAACTTAGAACTCTTTGTGGCATTAAGAGTAAGAGGAAGATGGTTAGTGGTTGGAGTTGCCCTGCAAGGTTCATTATGGTTGGAAGCTTTAAGTTTAAACGCAAAGGTTGGTGCAGAGCTCAATTGAATGGGTCTGGGAAGTTGTTTGGATGCTTCAGTGAGAATTCTAAGGTTGAACCACCCGGATGGAATCATGATGATCAAATAGAAGACGGGTGCAAAAGCAAGGTTTGGGACCCCGGAATTTATTCCGACCATCAACACTCTTGGGGCCTTGTCACTTGCTTTGACTTGCTTCAAGGCTTTATACGCCTAGTTTGGGACCCTAGAGGTTACTGGAAGTACAAACATTGGTGGAGATTCCTGGATCAGTACAAGCATAAGCCACCATGACAAGGAGCCCACCAAATGTCCAAATTAAGGACTTTAACTAAAAGTTCTAGGTGGGAGACAACCCACCATGGTATGATCGTTCATTTTCTTCCATTTTGATTTTATTTTGTTTTGTTTGTTTTTGAGTTTTATTTTATTTTATTAAACAATGGAACTATTCATAACATCTGCATCAGCATCTGCATACTGCATTCTGCATTTTGCATATATAAAAAAAAATTGCGCGTGCAGTGCATTAGGAAGAAAAGAAAAGTGAACAGAGAGTCACGCGAGAGCGTGGCTGGAGGCGTGCCTTAGGCACAAATATGCCCACGCAACCACGTCGCCGACGCGGCCACGTCATTTGAAAAATAGCTTCCCTACGCGTCCGCGTCACCCACGCGAACGCGTGGCCCTGCAAAATCGACGTAAAGAGGTGTATGGCAGAGAGTTATGATGGAGCTGGGCTGGAATGATGCTAGAAGCACCAGCCCTACCACGCGAACACGTGCCCCACGCGTCCGCGTCATTTTTAAAAGAAAGGTCATTCACGCGATCGCGTCACCCACGCGACCGCGTCACCCAAAAATTTGGCAAAAATGGTTTCGAAAAGAGAGTTGCGCAAACGCGAGGCTGCACTCGCGCCAATCGCACAAATCAGACCACGCGTCGTGTGACCCACGCGTCCGCGTCACCTGACCTTATCGCGTACCACGCAACCGCGTCACTCAAGCGTTCGCGGCGCCTGCGCCGCACAACTTATCCAAATCAGCGCCAAAAATCTTATCTTTTCTTCCCCAATCCTAATTTTTCCTCCCTCCTTTCTTACTTACTTCTTCTTCCCTTCTTTCCCTTCTCATTCTTCTTATCTTTCATTTTATTTACTTAATTTAATTGCATACTTTCATTCATTGCATTATTTTCATTGGTGTTAGAAATTTATTTGGGTCATTATTTTCTATATTTTTGTGGATTATTAAAATGGTTTGACAATTATATATTACTTTTTAAAGGGTTGCTTGCATGTTCAATTTAATACATTCAATAACTTATTTACCATGCATGCTATGTGTTTGTGAAAATGCCCGTATGGCATTGTGCACTATTTTTAGATTTCTTTTATTCTACTACTCTAAATGCTTGCTTTTCACAAAACCCTTTTTATATTTTATTACTTAAATATAATTGTTATTACAAACATGTTGTTAGTTTGAAAGACTTGGTAATCTAACTTGGACATTGACTGCTTGATCCATGCTACTCATGCCTTTGCCAGCATGCCAATAAATACCTTGCATTTAATTGTCATCATATGCACTTGCTATATTTCCATTGATAATTTTTCACATGTAGTCATGACCATGTGTTAACATCATTCTTCTTTATTGTGCATTGATTACCACCTTTCCCGCTCTCTTCCTTGCTCTATCCCTTTGAATTCAAGTTACTTTCTTTCTCCCTTTTCAGGATGGCCACCAAGAAGGGTAAAGAGAAAGCTACTCCCAAACCACCGGCAAGGAAAGGAACAAAAAGAGCCCCAGTTGAGGAACCACAACCCCCATCCACTTGCACATCTTAGCATGCACCGAGGACGGTGCAATCTTTATATGTGGGGAGGTCGATACCGATCTCCATGGGTTAGTTACTCTTCTATCTCAACACCAATGTTTAAATTTTCTTTGTTAAATTAGTTGTTGCATTTGCATGTTTAATTGCATGTTTGTTTGATTCTATGTATTTAGTTACTACTTGGTTAAAGTAATAAATTTCTTTTTAAGACCCTATTTTTGAAAAAATTTCACTAATTTAAATCAAAAATTTTGTGTTAAATTTGTTTGAAGTTGTATTTGGAACATAGTTTAAAAAGCTAAGAACACACAACCCGTGAGATTTTGAGCTTATTTATATGGTTACATTATTTAACCATAAATATTTTATTCTTGTGTGTTTTCTTCTCTATAATTGCAATGTTTACTTTGTTCCATTCTATATGTCCATTATTTAGTGTATTTACATGCTTGCATATGATTGAGGCTATTACTTGTTTTTGCTCACTTATTCCAAATAAGCCTACCATTTTATGTCACCTTTGTTAGCCCCCTTGAGCCTTTCTGCCCCTTCTTCTATTTTATAACCACATTACTAGCCTTAAGCAGAAAAACAAAATAAAAATCCCAAGTTGAATCCTTGGTTAAGCTTAAGATAGATATTGTGTATAAATTAAGTATGGGAAACTTTATGGGAACATGGGATAATAATAAAAAAAGGGAATTAAATTGAATAAGTTATTTAAAAATTTGAGAAGCATGCTCATGTGAAATCAAAATAATTAAATTACCATGTGCATTGAAAAAAAATATTAAGTAACTAAATAAGGGGATACAAAAAAAATAATATTACCCCAAATGTAGAATAAAAAGAATCAATGCACATGGGACAAAATTCAAAAATAGGTTTGATACATGAGCATGTAATACAAAAGTGAGAAAAATTTGGGTAGCTAGGTAAAGCATTTTAATTTATATAAAGTATGTGTATGTTAGGTGAGATCTTAGACTAATCAAGGATTTACTTTGTTAGCTCACTTAGCCTTTTATATATATATATATCCTTACCTTTATCTCAGCCCCATTACAACCCTGAAAAGACCTCATGATGTTTGCATTGGTACATTAAATACTTGTTGATTGATTAGATGAAGAACAAAGTTTAAAAAGCATGATTAGAGAAAAGTAGAGTGAATTACCCTATACACTTAAGTGATTAGAGTGTATATACACTACCAGTGAGGGTTCAATGCTTAATTCTATGTTCCCTGCTTTCATGAGCTATCTTCTTACAAGTTTACCTGTCTTTTATTGTATAATTTGAATTAGTGAAATCTGATTTATGTTTGTCTTGAAGAGCTTATTTACTTTTAACCAAGTAGATAGAAACATCTTAGCATATAGTTGCATTCATATAGATAGGTTGCATTTCATACATTCTATCATTCCTCTTCACTTTTATAGCTTCTCTTGAGCTTAGCATGAGGACATGCTAATATTTAAGTGTGGGAAGGTTGATAAACCACTATTTTATGGTTTATCTTGTGCTCAATTGAGTGATTTTTATCAACTCTTTACCCACTTATTCATACTAATCGCATGTTTTATGTTTTCCTTCCTGATTTTGTGCTATGATTGAAAACATGCTTCTTTGGCTTATATTTGCTAATATTAATCCTCTCTCATTACCATTAGATGCCTTGATATGTGTGTTAAGTGTTTTCAGAGATTACAGGGCAGGAATGGCTCAGAGGATGGAAAGAAAGCATGCAAAAGTGGAAGGAATACAAGAAGTTGAAGAAATTGCTAAGCTGTCCAGCCTGACCTCTTCGCATTCAAATAGTCATAACTTGAGCTACAAAAGTTCAAATGAGATGGTTTCAGTTGCGATGGAAAGCTAACGTCTGGGGCTTCACAACGATATGTAATTTGCCATAGCTGCCCCAGCGCCAGGTAACGCGAACGCGTGGATCACGCGGACGCATGACCTGACAAAAATGCAATCCACGCAAACGCGTGGACGACGCCTCCACGTCACTTTGCCGCTACCTGAACGTAACAAAAATCGCTGGGGGTGATTTCTGGGGTATTTTTGACCCAGTTTTCGGTCCAGAAAACATAGATTAGAGGCTATAAAGTAGGGGAATGCATCCATTCATTAACATGCTTTTCATAATTCACTTTTCATAATTTAGATGTAGTTTTTAGAGGGAGAGGTTCTCTCCTCTCTCTTAGGATTTAGGATTAGGATTCCTCTTAAAGGAATTAGGATTTCTTATTATTTCAACTTTATTATTTCAACTTACAATTTCTTCCGAGTTCCAGGTTCAATGTCCTTTTTATTTATTTTATCAATTTAGCTTATGAACTCTTTATATTTTTGGATTAATTTCCTTTTATTAAATGTAATTGAGGTATTTCAGATTTATGATTCTTATTTAGTTTTTTTATGTTTTTGGCTTTAATTGAATAACTGGAGGCTCTTGAGTTATCAACCTTATCGTGATTGATTGTTATGTCTGCTAATTGACTGGAATCCCACTAACTCTAGTCTTTTCTTAGGAGTTGGCTAGGACTTGGGGATCTAACTAATTAGTTCACTTGACTTTCCCTTGCTTTCATAAAGGTTAACTAAGTGGGATTAACTTCAATTCTCATAGGAGTAACTAGGATAGGACATCCGAATTTTCATACCTTGCCAAGAGTTTATTTTATAGTTATTTATTTATTTTACTTATCATTTAAATTACTTGTTCCTTACTTTCAAAACCCAAAACACTGTTTTCCATAACTAATAATAAGAACACCTCCCTGCAATTCTTTGAGAAGACGACCCGAGATTTGAATACTTCGGTTTATAAATTTTATTGGGTTTGTTACTTGTGACAACCAAAACATTTGTACGAAAGGATTTTCTGTTCGTTTAGAAGCTATACTTACAACGCGATCATATTTTTATATTTCTTTACCGATAGAAAATCCGATCGTCACCTACTCTTTTTAAAGATGCTATTGCCTTTTGTAAATCTTGTTCCCTATGCCAAAGATTTGGTAATATATCCAAGAGGAATGAGATGCCCCAACAGCTTATGTTGTTCTGTGAAATTTTTAATGTTTGGGGCATTGACTTCAAGGGTCCATTCCCAAACTCTAGTGGTTTCTTATACATATTGTTAGCCGTAGATTATGTTTCTAAATGGGTGGAAGCAATTCCTACCCGTACTGATGATGCTAACACTGTTGTCTCCATTGTTAGAAACCATATTATCTGTCGCTTTGGATCACCACGAGCAATCGTGAGTGATCAAGGCACTCACTTTTGTAACAAGAGATTAGCAGGACTACTGAAGAAGTATGGGATTGTTCACCAGGTAGCAACAGCTTACCATCCCCAGACCAATGGACAAGTGGAGGTGTCTAACAGAGAAATAAAGCGCATTCTGGAGAAAATAGTCAAGCCTCATAAGAAGGACTGGAGCACCAGACTTGTTGATGCACTCTGGGCGTATCAGACAGCGTACAAGACACCCATTGGGATGAGCCCCTTCCGCCTAGTATACGGAAAAGCTTGTCACCCCCCTGTGGAGGTGGAACACAAGGCTTTCTGGACTGTCAGAGACTGTCACATGGGATTTGAGAAGGCTGGTGCTGAAAGGAAGCTGCAACTGACAGAACTCGAGACCCTTCGACTCGAAGCATATGACAACTCCAGACTATACAAGGAGAAGGTGAAGGCTGTGCATGACAAGCATATCAAAAGAAGAGAGTTCAGACCTGGGAGGCTAGTTTTCCTCTACAATTCAAGGCTGAGGCTCATGCTAGGCAAGCTGAGATCAAGGTGGGAAGGCCTCTACAGAGTAGAGAAGGTAGAGCCATACGGAGTCTTCCACCTGAGTCATCCTTCAAGTTCCAAATTCATCAAGGTCAATGGACGTCGCTTAAAGCTATATCATGGTGAGAAGATGAAGGAAAATAAAGAGCTAGAGGTCTTCCTCTTGGAGGACCCACCAACAGAAGCAGATTAAGCTTATGGACCGTCCAACTTAAGGACGTAAAAGCAAAGTGCTAGGTGAGAGACAACC
Organism: Arachis hypogaea; assembly: GCF_003086295.3. Lineage (NCBI taxonomy): Eukaryota > Viridiplantae > Streptophyta > Magnoliopsida > Fabales > Fabaceae > Arachis > Arachis hypogaea. The sequence goes on from NC_092055.1 coordinate 80,995,105, forward strand.
CGCTATGGTATGATCGTTTCCTCTCATTCCTAGTCTGTTTTATTTTATCTTTTGCAGTAGTCATTCATAATTTCTGCATATTCATCTGCATGCTAAATTTTGCAATCTGCATAAAAAAAAAGAAGTGGCACACGACGCGCAAGCGTCGCTGACGCGTACGCATCATACGTGTGTGCGTGCAACAAAGGAATTGAACAGAGAGTTGGGCAGGAGTGGTGCTGGAAACATGCTTCGCATACAAGAAATTCCACGCGTACGTGTCCCTTACGCGTACGCGTCGCTGATGGGCACACGTGACCATGCAAAATTAGCGTAAATGGTGTTTGGCCCGAGAGTTATGCTGGTGTGGGGCTGGAACTGTGCTGGGAGCACAAGCCCTATCACACGTACACGTCCTTGACGCATACGCATCGTTTTCCCATAATGGCCATCCACGCATGTGCGTCGATGACGCGCACGCGTCATCTATATTTTTGGCTCTCGTGTGTATGGAACAAAGAGTTGTGCGTGCCCGGGGCTTCCTTCACGCCTTTCGCACAACCAACATCATGTGTACGCGTCCCAGACGCATACGCGTCACCTGAAAATAGCGCGATCCACCCGTACACGTGATGCACGCGTACGCGTCGTACGCGACACACAACTAAAACACCTCAGCGCCTGATTTCAAATCCTCCACCCCTCCAATCCTAATTTTTTTCAATCCTAATTATTTCTTCTTTCTTCTTTCTTATTCTTTCTTCATATCTATTACTTTCTTCTCCCCTTCTTCATCTTCTTCATCAGGTTTCTTTTCTTCTTCCTCTTTTACTCTTTCATTATTACATTAATTTATGTTTCCTTCTACTTTATTTTTCTTTGAGTTTCATTATCCATGGTTTCTTTTTATTTTCTTTTTCTTGCATTCTCATGTTGGTGTTAGAATTTTATTTGGGTATTACCTTCCTACAATGAAGCTTGTGGATATTATGAGTAGCAATTTGATAATTGATATTTTAATTTGGCTCTCATATACATTTGGATTATATTATTTTCATTCCTACCTCCACCTGCTCACCAAGTATTTGTGAAAAAGCCTATGGCATCTTGAACTCTATTTTGTTATACTCTTTTACTTGATTGCCTCTTTTTCACAACACTTGTGCTCCACCTGTATTTGAGATTATCATTCACAATTGTCATCATTACAAATGCTCTTTTATTTGGCACATTTATTACTTGATGCTTGAATTATGCTTCTCATGCCTATTACTTGCATGTTTTTACCCTCTTGCATCTTATTATTTTGAATTGCCTACCTGATCTTCATTAATGTCTTACCTACATGTTGTAGCTACCATGTATTTGGGCTATCATCTTTCCTTTGGCATTTATTATCACTTGGAATTCTCTCCCTTCCGGTCGTAGTTATCTCTACTTCACACTCTTCCTTTTCCTTCTTCCTTAGGCATGGGTACCAAGAAAGGAAAAGAGAAGGCCACTGACAAGACACCAGCAAGGAGAGAAACCAAGAGAACACTGGCAAAAGCACAACCATCTACCAGTGTCAAGCCACCAACAAAGCGAGTAAAGAGGATCATTAAGGTTGATGAAGCAGAGAAAGCCTTTCCCGCCCGAGACTCCTCACGATTTGCTAACCGTTATTGCGAACAGATGTTCCCCATCCTAGCTGAGAGGAACTACAACAATGAGCATCTGCTCATTGTCCCGACACACTTTGTTGATTTTGTGGAGCCCCGCATAGAGAGGAGACAGTGGGGATTTTTGAGGAGACAACCGCGAGAGGCCAACTTATCATGGGTCATTAAATTCTACTCAAACTTCTACTCGCCCACTCTGCAGACTGTCTTCGTCCGTTAGCAACAGGTCCCGGTCTCCGAGAGTGCCATCCAGAGAGCATTAGACCTTCCACCTAGTCTAGAAGGATGGGATGCATATCAAGAGGCATCCCGCAAGCACCAGATCTATCAGTTTGACTGGGGTAGTATTCTTGGAATTATAGCCCAACCTGGCAGCACTTGGATCTACGGGCAGTATCGTTCAAAACCCAAGAGCATCTCAGCCCAGTCACTCATCCTTGAGGCTCACGTGTGGGCACAAATTATGTCCCACTATGTCTTTCCGAGCACTCACGAGTCCACCTTTACAACAGACATGGTTGTCCTCATCTGGTGCATCCTAACATAGCAACCCCTCAACCTGCCCCGACACATCCAGGCTGCCATGGGACACGTACAGATAGCAGGTAACCTGCCTTTTCCCACCCTGGTTTCAGATTTAGTCTTTGCAGCAGTTGTGTCCTATCGAGCAGGAGACATGAAGGACATGATCCCTAGGGCCGACCAATATGTCCCAAATGTGAAGTACATCAGGCCGCCAGTTCCCTCTACGAGCCGGCCTGGAGGCCCATCTTTGGATACTTCTCCTTTCTCTACTCCACCATCATCCACACCACAAGCACCATCCACCCATCAGCTGTTCCTTCAGATCCTTGAGAGGTTCGACCGGCAAGACCAGTGGATGGAGCAAATGGAGCACCGTAACAAGCACCGATACAACTATTTGAAGGACCTCATAGTTGGTACACACCCACCTCTAGAACCAAAGGACACCCACGACTCCCCTTCATCCAGTAGCACAGGCAGCCAAGGTGAACCAGACACTGGAGGCAACGCTTCCAGCCCTCTCTTGCTCCTCACTGATGGCACGGAGGACTGTGCCAAGCCTTAAGTGTGGAGAGGTCAGTCCTTGACTTCCAGAGGTAAGTTCTCTCTCTTAACACCAATATTTTACTTTTTCTTTTGTTAGATAGGATAGATTGCATGATAATAATTGTTTGCATGTATGTTCTGCTTGGCTGAAGTAATGAGTTTCTTTTCAAGACCCTTTTTATAGCATTTCACTAATTTAAATTGAAAATTTGTGTTAAACTTGTTTGAGGATTGTACTCTGGAACATGAATTATAGCTAAGAACACACAACCTACGAGATTTGAGCTTAATTACATGGTTACACTATTTAACCATAATATTTTATTCTTGTGTGTTTTCTTCTCTATAACTGCAATCTATATTTTGTTCCATTCTATATGTCCAATGTTTAGTGTATTCACATGCTTGCATATGATTGAGGCCATCATTTGTTATAAGCCCACTCATCCTAAATAGTCCACCCTTTCAATCACCTTTGTTAGCCACCTTGAGCCTTTTAATCCCCTTTTGTTCTATATTTTACCACATCACTAGCCTTAAGAAGAAAAACAAGTAATTACCTGATCTTAATCTTTGGTTAGCTTAAGATAGAGATTGTGTGTCAACTAAGTGTGGGGAAACTGTGGGAACATGGATTAATAGGGAATGTGTTATGTTTCTACTTTATTTAAATATTGGGAATTTGGGTACCTACTCATGTGAGACCAGAAAAATTAAAAATCCATGTGCATCGATATGTTATGTTTACTTTTATATTTTCAAAAAAAAATATTCAAATAATTAAGTAAATAAATGAATAAGGGGACAAAATTACCCCAATGTCAAGTTTAATAAAATATCAATGCATATATGATAAAATTAAAGAAAAGTTGATGCATGAGTATGTGATGCAAAAGTGGGAATTTTGGGTAGCTAGGCATGATTTTGGAATTACATAGAGTGTGTGTGTATGTTAGGTGAAAGCTTAGGTTAGTCAAAGATTCATATTATAGCTCACTTGGCCATACATATATCCTCACCCTTACCTTAGCCCCAGTACAACCTTGAAAAGACCTCATGATGTTTGCATTGGTACATTAAACATTTGTTGATTGATTAGATGAAGAACAAAATTTTAGAAAGCATGACTAGAGAAGAGTATAGTGATCAACCCTAAACACTTGAGAGATTAGAGTGCATATACACTACCAGTGAGGGTTCAATGCTTAATCCTATGTTCCCTGCTTTCATGAGCTATCTTCTTACAAGTTTACTTGTCTCTTACTGTATGATTTAAATTAGTGAAGTTTGATTTATATTTGTCTTGAAAAACTTGTTTACTTTTAACCAAGTAAACAGAAACATCTTAGCATGTAGTTGCATTCAAATATAGGTTGCATCTCATGAGTCTTACTTTCCCATATTCATTCCTCTTGTCTCCTTGAGCTTAGCATGAGGACATGCTAATGTTTAAGTATGGGGAGTTTGATAAACCACTATTTTATGGTTTATCTTGTACTCAATTGAGTGGTTTTTATCAAGTCTTTGCACACTTATTCATATGATTTTCATGATTTTACAATTCCTTCTCAGGTTTTGTTCTGTGATTGAAAACTTGCTTCCTAAGCCTTTAAATTGTGTATTTTTAATCCCCGTTTATACCATTCGATGCCATGATCTGTGTGTTCAGTGTTTTTAGGCTTTACAAGGCAGGAATGGCTTAGAGGATGGAAAGGAAGCTTGCAAAAATAGAAGGAACACAAGAAATAAAGGAGACAACCAGCGAGCATCGACGCGCACACATGCCTCACGCGTGCGCGTGATTTGGAGAAATTCACAGCACGCGTGCGCGTACCTGATGCGTATGCATGACACGCGAAGATGACCATCGACGCATACGCGTGACTAACGCGTACGCGTGACTGTCGCATACGCATGACATGCGCCACGTTTAGAAATTACAGAAAATGCTGGGGGCAATTTTGGGCCAAGTTTGAACCCAATTTTTGGCCCAGAAACACATACTAGAGCCAGGGGACAAGCAGAGACTCGAGACACATTCTCATTCGCATAGTTTTTAGTTTTAGTTTTGAATTTGAGAGAGAAAATTACATTTCCTCTAGGTTTCCTTTACATTCATGGATTTCTAGTTTTATGCTTTTGCTTTGGATATTGAGAAGAGTCATTACATCCGTTGAAGTTTCCATTATTCTAGTTTTCTTTCTTATTCCTTTACTCTTTTGATTACTTATTAACCCTTATTTTTACCTTTAATTAATTTTCAGTTCCTATTTTATTTAATTTATCATGTTCCCTTCTTATATTTTTTTGAATGTTATATTCATGTCAATGGAGTAGACTCCCAACTTGACTTGGGGGTTGATTAAAAGGAGACCCTTGAGTTGGAATGCTCAAGTGATTAGTTAAATTGGAAGTTGTTGGCTAATTCTCTATTTACTAATGCTAATCCTTCCCAAGGAAGAGCATTAGGACTTACGAATAAGTGTTAGCTCAATCACTTGACTTTCCTTTATTTAGTAAGGGTTAACTAAGTGAGAATAACAACCTCTTGATACTACACTTGAGAAAATCCAACAAGGATAGAACTTCCAATTAATCATTCCCCCGGTCAAGGCTTTTTATTCTGAATACATAAATCTCTTTTAATTTACATTGCTTTAATTCTCAATCCTTTATTTTTCTGTTCTTCAACTCTTAAAATTTCTTGGAAAACTCCTGATTAATAAAATAGCACCCTTTTGTCAACTCGTTGGGAGACAAACTGGGATTTCTACTCTCAGTATTTTTATTCTAAATTTGTGACAACCCTTCTAAATTGATAAGCGGATTTTTGCTAGTTAAGAACTGTACTTGCAACGTATTTCTTATATTAATTTCATAATCGGCTAATTTTCGCCAAGTCACTCCTCCCATCTTTGATTTCCAAATTCTTGCTACAAACTTGCATTGAAATTTCCGTTTCCTATAACATAGTTAGAACCAAACTCATAGCCAATAGGGTGAGAAATCATAGTGACAAGAGAAAACAAAAACAAACATTAATACAAAATAATAAAATCAAACTCCTAAAACTAGCAAAGGAAAGCAACACACAAAAAAAAACTATTCACAATATTAACATATATACAATAACCAATAACAAGCGCACATTTGCAACTCCCTGGCAACAGCGCCAAAAATTTGACATGAGGGAAATCTCGATTCGAAATTTTCACAAAATAATTCCGTTGAAGTATAGATTTGCAGATGGCCCTCAATCAAAGTTTAATTTATTTTGAACGAGTGCAAACCAATAAAAACTGAGAGTATTTAAACCTCGGGTCATCTATCAAGGAATTGCAGGGAATTGTGCATATTATTTGTTAAGAGTATAAGGGGGGTTTGTGGATAAGCAGGCGAGAAACTAAATTACAAGAAAATAAAGCTAACAACTAAGATAATATAAATGCTAAAAGACACTCATGGCAAGGATTAAGAGTCAAGGCTTTCTATCAAGATCATTGACCACAACATGGTAATTACAAAGGGTTAATTACACTTAGTTATCTTCTAACGTCGAAGGGTGAAGTCAAGTGGACATAATTGATCCTAAAACCAAATAACAACCCTAAATTACCAATCATACTGGACATCAATGATATCAAGGCATCTAAGTCCTCAATCTCAAGCCAATAGTGCTAAAATCTACTTTAAAATCAAACCAAGCATTTTATCAAACACTTGGAAGGCATAAAAGAAAAGCATAGTAAAATAGCAAGAAATATAAAATCTAAAGCTACCATATGTAAGATAACAATAACAACAACTAAATTAAACATCAACAAACATAAAAATATCAAATTGCATTAATGAAAATCAAGATTAACAAGAAGGTTCATAAACTAAAAGTGACATAAATAAGAAACTAACAATGTAAACTAAGGAAACCAAGGCAATTAAATAAGTAAAAGTAATTAAAACTAGATCAAGACAAGAAATAAAACCTAAATCTAAGAGAAATTAACGTAATTTACCCTAATTCTAGAGAGAAGAGAGAGCTTCTCTCTCTAGAATATAACCTACAACATGTTCTAAACCAAATCTAATTGCTTTCCACTTGTTTCTCCTTGAGAATTGCATGAAATACTTCAGAAATGAGTTGGATTTAGGCTCGAAGGGGTCAAGAATCGTGAGCCACATTTTCTTTAAGTGAGTCACGTGCCTTGTGTCATGCGTATGTGGGATGTCATGATTAAAGCAACGAAAGTCTCTATCTTGAATTTAAGGAAAAAAATGTTAAGAACATAGATTAAAAGCATGAAGTTCCTAATAAAAGCACTAAATCACTACCATAATTTAATGAAATAACAACTAAAAACTACTAAAGATGCGTATCCATCAATACCCTAGTAGATGCTACTTTGAGTTGTGGCCTTTTATTGATTTCAGGTAGCATTTGAGTGAAGATTTGGTAGAATTTCATGAAGAAGAAAATCAAGAGAAGTTGCCCCCGCCATTGTGGCACTAAATGCCACATCACCGGTGTTTAGTGCCGGACCTTAAAGCTTCACCACTCCTCTTGGGACTTCTGGCGCTAAACGCCACACCACCGGCGTTTAGCGCCGAACCAGGAACTCGCGCCTTTCATTCCCGAGAAGGGTGGCACTAAATACCACCAACCCGTCATTTAGCATTGGCAGTGTATCTAGTAGTGGACTTCACGCTGGCCACTCAAATTACATGGATCCCACTCTAAATTCAAATAGAAAATTGAAAAAAAAGATACTATTAGATTTTAATTTAATTTTTGAATTAATGAGGATTAGAGCTATAGAAAAGAAGGAGATTTGCCCTGCGTGGTCTTCTTCTCTTCTCTTCTCCTCTCTCTTCTCTCTGTACTTTTTGATTTTACATTTTTTACACTTCTAGTATTTTCTCTGTACCATGAGCAACTGAACCTTCATTGTTAAGGTTAGGAGCTCTATTTATTTTGATGGATTAATATTATTATTCTTCTATTTTGATTAATGCATTGATTGTTATTCAAGAATTGAGTTTTGTTCTTCATCCTAAGGATCAGAGTGTATTGAAAATAACTCTTCTCTAATTGAATTTTTCTGAACCATGGAAAAGTTAATCATTGAAATTAAGCTTGAAACTCTTTTCTCCGAAATTAATTTGGTACGTGATATATAATCAGGTTTCTTTTGGGTTCTTAAGAATTGTATGGCTTATAAATCAGATAATGTACTTATTCTTTTAGCATAATAAATTGATCAAGAAATTGACAATTGATTAGGTTAGAAGAAGTTGAATTTTCAAGGAATTTGAGTTCAATTACCTAGGGTTTTCCATGAATTGCATCTTTGCATAATCAAGTAGATGAATATGAATGTTAATTTGGAAATCTAAATACCTTCGATACCTTAACTCTCTTCTCACACATTTATTGTTTGCTTTACTTAATTCACTGCTTTATGCTTTTTGCTATTGAAACTCTAAATTCTTATTGTCTAACTATAATAATCAATCGATTATTGCTTGCTTAATCTGTTAATCCTCGTAGAAACGATAACCCCCTCCTGTAGTATTACTTGATACAATCCGGTGCAATTATCGGTAGTTTGTGGTTTGAAAATCCGCATCAAGTTTTTTGCGCCGTTGCTGGGGATTAATTGCGATTAACAACTACGAGATGGTTGATTACCTATATTAGACACTTTTCTTTCTTTGTTTATTTTCTTTTTGTTATTTTTTTATTGCTTTTATTTTTGAACTACTTCACTAGGATTCTCTCTACTTCGACGTTGAAAATCTCAGTTTTCCTTATTTTTTGAGTGTTTATGCAAAGAAGTAGGGATACAGAACCTCTTTACAATAATCCTGATATTGAAAGAACTCTTAGAAGATGAAGGCAACAAGCTAGAGCTCAGAGAATTGAAAAGGTCTCAGGGAAGAATCTGAAGAGGAAATTGAAGTCAGTATGGCAGACAATAATGAACATGTTGTTGTCAACAACCCCAATAATGTCCCACCTGTTAGGAGAACTCTAGGGTCGTACACTAACCCCAATCCCAGGAATTGTGGGAGTAATATTGTCATTCCTCCGGTAAATGGTAATAACTTTGAGTTGAAACCTCAACTCATTACTTTGGTTCAGCAGAACTTCCAGTTTAGTGGAAGTCCTCAGGAAGACCCCCAACTTGTTCATCTCCAACTTCTTGAGAATCTGTGATACAGTCAAGACTTATGGGGTTCATGCTGATGTTTACTGATTGTTGTTGTTCCCGTTTGCTATGAGGGACTGAGCCAGTCAGTGGCTTGAGACACAACCCATATAGCAACCTGGGATGATTTGATTTGTAAGTTTTTAACCAAATTCTTCCTGCCTCAAAGGTTGACAAAGCTGAGGACAGATATTCAGACCTTCAGACAGTTAGATCGTGAGTCTCACTATGAAGCTTGGGAGAGGTATAAGGGTATGGTGAGAAAGGGCTCTCCGGATATGTTCTCAGATTGGGTATAGTTATAGATTTTTTTAATGGAATCACTCTAGTTTCAAGCTCTCATTGGATTACTCAGCCAGAGGCCATGGAACTAATAGAGATGGTGACCAACAATTAGTATCTATATATTTGAACTTGGGGTTTTCCCATGGATATTTTGAGCTTAGGGATGCACGCACAGAGAGTCTGTCCAATGGTTAGCTACCGAACATGTCAGATTTGGCTATATAACTGACAGATGTGACTCACCAGCCATAGGATAGGTATACATCATGTGCATTTGATTGTTTTTCTTGAGTGTGCATTGTTTTAGTTTACTTAACTGCTTAACTCTGCTTATCTGCTACCAGATATACCTGCTGCATCTTTACCCTATTTATGCTTTCTTAGCTTGATTTGTATATGTTTGTATTTGAGAGAACCTCTTTTGGCAGAGGCATGATGAGGGTTGTTCCACCGGTGACTAGGAGGTTTGGAGGAGACGAAAGGTGAAGAGTTAGGTTAGAAGCTAGAATCCCTTAGACAGATTGCCAAACTTTCTGTTTTAGTATTAATTTTTAAGTTTAATCTGAGTGTCAGAGTTCTAGGAATGCCTCTAGCTTATGCAGGCACCTTTACCATGCAGAGAACCCCGGTTCTCATTTCATACATATATTACTATTTTTCAAATGCAGGTCGAGAGGCACCTCATTGAGCATTTGGAGATTCTCTTAGAAAGTGAAGTTTTAGTTTTTGGGCTATGATATTTTGTGTTTAAGCTATGTATATATGTAGTTATATTCTCCGCCCTATATATTTTGTATTTCGTCCCTCTTAGAGGTTGAGTTGGAGAAACAAGAGTATTTATCATGTCTTTTGGGTTGTTTTTGGTTGTATATATATATATATACTCTGGCCGGCCTTAGCCTAGCAGGTCGAGTTTGGAACTTGATATCTGTATCTTTTCGAATTTTGTTCTTTATATATACAATCTATCCTTTCTTTTGTTTTTGTTTATCCATTTTTACGTTTACCCAATGATAAACCACCATTTTATGGTTTATCTTGTACCAAATTGAGTGGTTTTTATCAATTCTCTACACACTTATTCATACAAATTGCATGGTTTTACAAATCCTTCCTAATTTTGTTCCATGGTTGAAAACTTGCTTCCTAAGCCTTTAAATTGTTAATTTTTAATTCCCTTTTATACCATTTGATGTCGTGATCTGTGTGTTAAGTGTTTTTAGGATTTATAGGGCAGGAATGGCTTAGAGGATGGAAAGGAAGCATGCAAAAGTGGAAGGAACACAAGAAACAAAGGAGCTGACCAGCGAGGATCGACGCCCATGCATGGCTTATGCGTGCACGTGACTTGGAGCATTTCACAGCGACGTGTAGGCGTGACTGACGCGTACGCGTGACCAGCGAAGTCGCACAGTGATGCGTACGCATGACTGACGCATACGCATGACAAGCACAGAAGACTAGCGATGCGTACTGGTGCCAGAGCGACGTGCTACATTAATCAGAACTCACAGGGGGTGATTTTGGGCTAGTTTTGGACCCAGTTTTTAGCCCAAAAACACAGACTAGAGCCAGGGGGCAAGGAAAGACTCAACACACATTCACTTTCACTTCAGTCTAGTTTTAGTTTTGGAATTCGAGAGAAAAAAATGCTACTTCTTTTAGGGTTCTTCGCATTCTTAGATTTTTAGTTTTTATGCTTTTGGATTGGAGATTGAGAGAGCTACTTCTACCTTCGATTGAAGTTTTCAACATTATAGTTTGCCTTTCTATCACTCTATTCTCTTTTTTTCCATTTAATTTGCTCGTGGTCATATATGGATATTGTTGATTTTGGGATTTATTAATGCAATGAACAATTTTCACATTTGATTTCCTTTCATGTTTGATTTCCTTCAATTAATTATCAGCTTCAAAATTTTCTTTTATTAATTTAGTTTAATTACCATATTTTCCATCTACTCCCTTCACATGTTTGTTAAAATGGCATTCATGCTAATGGAGTAGAGCTCCCAACTTGACTTTGGAGTTGATTAATAGGAAACTTGACAATGAGAATTCTTGCATATAGTTTGGAATCAATCAAAGACAAGCATCAATTCGTTGGTAGCATAGTCCAAACCAACAACGAATTCTCACTATCAAATATTAAATTCAAAACATATAAACTGAGAGTATAGTATTTAACTCCCGGGTCGTCTTCCCTAGTAGTTGCAATAAAATGTACAATTATTGGCTATAAAGGAGATCATGGGGAATTGAGAATGAAAGCAAGAGAGAAAGAAATGTAAATAGCAAGGAAGCAAATGATCATGCAAGAAATTGATAGGAAAGCAATTAAAGCAATGGAAATGGAAATCAAATAGTAAAAAGGGTTCTTGGCAAGAAGTGGGTAATCTAGGTTTCCTATCCTAGTTATGGGCCACAAACATGGCAATTGTGTGGAATCAATTCAAATTAGTCAATCCTCCTTGAGAATTAGTCAAAAGAGCATAATTGATCTCAATCCATAAGTCCTAGTCAACTCACTAATTACTTAGTGAAAGACTAGCACCAATGGAAACCAAACCATTTAACTATTCTCACACAATGCGGAATGGACATCCACAACTCAATTCCACCCAAACATCCAATTTCTCAACCAAGAGTGTGAAAACTAAACATGCAAGAAATTAAACATCAAAGCAATAAAAGTCAAAGCAATTACATTCAAAGAAAGGAAACTTCAAATGCAAGAAAACATCTTGGCAAGTAATTGAGAGCTAAGGCTACCTATCCTATCCATTGACCACAAACACATGATGATTATGAAGAGTTAATCCTACTTAGTCAACCTTACATCGAAGATAAGTCATAGTTAATTTCAATCCCAAAGTCCTATGTCAACACTAAGGGTCACATAGAGTCAAGGGAGACCAAATTAACTAACTACCCTAATATATCAAACAAGAATGGACATCAATAACTCAAGGGACACCAAAGTCACCAATTTCAAGCCAAGAGTGAAGAAAAACTATGTAAAAACTAAGCCAAGTATTTTATCAAACACTTGGTGTGCATGAAAATAAAATAATGTTAAAATACAATAAAATAAATTCTAATACTACCAAAGCAAGAAAGTAACAATGACAACTAGAGAAAGTAATAAATGAACATAAAACATGAATTTGCATTAATTGAAAGTAAAATGTTACAAGAGTGTCATAACATAAAAATGGTAAAAGAAAGGAAATTACAAGAGAAATAAAGAAGAGAAAGACAAAAAGAGCATGAAAACATAAAGGAAACTACATTAAAACAATAATTAAAGACAGAAATTAAAGAGAAATTAACTAAACCTAACCTAATTCTAGAGAGAGGAGAGAGCTTCTCTCTCTAGAAACTAAGAGAAAACATCTAAAATCTAACCCTAATTGCCCCCCTCCTTCATTCAGCTTCACTTTGGCCTCATATAGCTTCAGAAATGAGTTGGACTGGGTCTTGGAGGCCCGAAAATTGCCCCCAGCTATTTACAATTAATGAGCTGACGTAATTCGGGTCACGCGTACGCGTCCCTGCATAAAAATCCATCCACGCGTACACGTGGGTCACGTGTACGCGTTGCTCACAAATCCTTCTTATGCGTACGCACGCATACTTGTGCATATGCACGGGTGTTGAAACTTCCAAACTCCATTTCTTCATGGTTTCTTCCCTTTTGCATGCTCTCTCCCTCACTTCTTCAACCCATACTTGCCTTGAAAACCTGAAATCACTCAACAAATACATCAAGGCACCAAATGGGATTAAAGTGAATTAAAATTGACTAAATTAAGCACAAAAGAGCATGTTTCACTTTCAAGCACAATTTAGGAAGAAATCTCAAAAGCATGCTATTTAGATGAATAAATGTGGGTTTATGTGATGAAATCCACTCAAATCAAACCAAAATATATCGTAAAATATGGACTCATCAATTTTCCCACATTTAAACAATAGCATGTCCTCATGCTAAACACAACCAAAGGAGATGAATGAAGGGATAAATGATTTATTCAATGCAACTACTTATATGTATGCAACTATACTAAATGCTATCTATCTATATCTATACTTTGATTCCTATTGAGTTTGGCAAAAACAAACCAAAGAACCTCAATCGATCCAAAATAAAGCTTAAGGCTAAGACAAAGCAAATATAGCAATATGATCAATGTCCCAAGATTTGATTTGAAATTTCTAAAATTCATTTCAACAACTTGAAAGAAGACACAAGATAGGCAATGAAAACATAGAATTGAGCAATTGAAACCCTCACCGGGTGTGTTTACATTCTAATCGCTCAGTGTGTAGGCACTCAATCCTCCTTTAGTCATGTTTTTCAAAGATTTGCAAGTCATCTAACAATCAACTAATATTTGATGCATGAATGTAAATATCATGAGGACTTTTGTGGGTTGTAATGGGGCTTAGGTAAGGGTAGGATTAATATGGTTAAGTGGCTAATAGATCGGATCTTTGATTAGCTCAAGCATCCCACCTAATCCTATATATCATCCTATATACATAACAAAACAATCCTAACTACCCATTTATCCCTTTCTCACATTCACTCATGCATTTTTTTTATTCGACCACATATGCATCTCTTATTTACTTTCTTATTATCATTTCTTTTTCTTTCTCTTTTTTTTAATTATTGGTAAAGTATGTACACCAAGAATTTTTCTTTTATCATATAAGAGAGATGCATATGTTTTAAGTGATAGATGTATGAGTGATTACCCATTTTTTCCAAATATTCACAATGAACACCCAAAGCACTAACTACCAATGATTTCCCACAAATTCCCCCACACTTGATTAACACACACACTCAAACCCAAGCTAATCAAAGATACAATCAATGGACATAATATTTTTTCACTTAGGGTGAATAATGTGCTTATAATGAGAACAAAGGGGAATTAACGGCTCAAAAAGTGGTTTACAAGGATAGATGCAAGGGTTGGCCATATGGGTTAGTGAGCTATACAAAGATGGCTGATGAGCGGATATTTTATACGCTTTTTGGGGATAATTTCATATAGTTTAGAGTATGTTTTAGTTAGTTTTTAGTTTATTTCCAGTAGTTTTTAGGAAAAATTCATATTTCTGGACTTTACTATGAGTTGTGTGTTTTTCTGTAATTTCAGGTATTTTTCTGGCTGAAATTGAAGGAGCTGAGCAAAAATCTGATTCAGGCTGAAAAAGGACTGCTGATGCTATTGGATTCTGACCTCCCTGCACTCAAAGTGGATTTTCTGGAGCTACAGAACTCGAAATGGCGTGCTTCCAATTGCGTTGGAAAGTAGACATCCAGGGCTTTCCAGAAATATATAATAGTTCATACTCTGCATAAGAATAGACAACGTAAACTGGCGTTCAACGCCAGTCCTCTGCCCAATTCTGGCGTCCAGCGCCAGAAAAGGATCAAAAACTGGAGTTGAACGCCCAAACTGGCACAAAAACTGGCGTTCAACTCCACAAATGGCCTCTGCACGTGAATTGCTTAAAGTCTCAGCCCCAGCACACACCAAGTGGGCCCCAGCACACCAAGTGGGCCCCAGAAGTGGATCTCTGCATCATCCATCATAGTCCACTCATATTTTGTAACCCTAGGCTACTAGTTTAGTATTTAAACAACTTTTAGAGACTTATTTTGTATCTCATGATTTTTCAGATCTAAACTTTGTATTCTCTGACGGCATGAGTCTCTAAACCCCATTGTTGGGGTGAGGAGCTCTGCTGTGTCTCGATGAATTAATGCAAGTATTTCTGTTTTCCATTCAAACACGCTTGTTCCTATCTAAGATGTTCATTCGCGCTTAACTGTGATGGAGGTGATGATCCGTGACATTCATCACCTTCCTCAAACCACGAACGCGTGCCTGACAACCACCTCCGTTCTATATACGATTGAATGAGTATCTCTTAGATTCCTTAATCAGAATCTTCGTGGTATAAGCTAGAACTGATGGCAGCATTCATGAGAATCCGGAAAGTATAAACCTTGTCTGTGGTATTCCGAGTAGGATTCAATGATTGAATGACTGTGACGAGCTTCAAACTCCTGAAGGCTGGGCGTTAGTGACAGACGCAAAAGGATAGTAAATCCTATTCCAACCGGATCGAGAACCAACCGGTGATTAGCCGTGCTGTGACAGAGCACGTGAGCGTAGTTTTCACTGGAAGGATGGAAGGTAGCCATTGACAACGGTGATCCACCAACATACAGCTTGCCATAGGGGGACGTGCGTGCGTGAACAAGAAGACAGAGGAAAGCAGAGATTCAGAAGACAAAGCATCTCCAAAACTCCAACATATTCTCCATTACTACACAACAAGTAACTTTTAATTTATGCTCTACTGGTTACTCACAATTCAATTGATAAACATAGTTGACTTCCTGACTAAGATTTACAAGATAACCATAGATTGCTTCAAACCAACAATCTCTGTGGGATTCGACCCTTACTCACGTAAGGTATTACTTGGACGACCCAGTGCACTTGCTGGTTAGTGGTACGAGTTGTGAAAAGTGTGATTCATAATTCGTGCTACCAAGTTTTTGGCGCCGTTGCCGGGGATTGTTCGTGTTTGAACAACTGACGGATTATTTTGTTGCTTAGATTAGGAAAACTCTTTCTTTTTTTTGGTTTAGAGTCTTTTAGTAATTACCCCTTGTTAAAATACTCAGTTATTTAGAACGTGGTGTTTATGTTCATGATAATTGGCTATCATATTTTTTTAAAAAAAAAACCTTTTTCAAAAATAATTTTTTTATTAAATCCTGTGCCAAACTTTAAGTTTGGTGTTTTCAAAAATAATCTTTCTTAAAAATTTTTTTTGAAGGTCCCATAACTCATTTGGCTAGAGCATTAATTTGATTGGGTTAGAATCTTTTATACTCTTTTCAAAACCTTCTTTTTCAAAAATATTTTTTCTATTAAATCTTGTGCCAAACTTTAAGTTTGGTGTTTTCTTGTTGATTCCCCTTTGATTTTCGAAAATTTTGGTTTGGTTTTCTAAAAATTTTAAGTTTGGTGTTCTTCCTTCATGTTCTTGTGTTCTTGTGAGTCTTCAAAGTGTTCTTGAGTTTCCTTGTGTCTTGATCTTAAAATTTTTAAGTTTGGTGTTCCTTGGTGTTTTCCCTCCAAATTTTTCGAAAACAAGGAGCATTAGATCTAAAAATTTTAAATCTTGTACTATCTTATTGTTTTTCTCTCTCCTCACTAAATTCAAAAAAAAAAATATCTTTTCAAAATATCTCTTCTAACTTCCTAACTTCTTATCTTTTCAAAATTTGTTTCAACTAACTAACTAACTTTTTGTTTGTTTCTTAACTTTTTCAAAACTACCTAACTAACTCTCTCTCTCTAATTTTCGAAAACATCTTCCCTCTTTTTCAAAAATTTCGTTTTTTTTTTTACTAATTATTTTTAATTTTTTTTACGGAAAAAAAAAATTTCAAATTCTTTTTAGTTATTTTATTTTATTTAAGTATTTACTTCTTATAAAATAAAATAAATAAAAAGATAAATCAGTCCAAGTTATATCCATAGATCCATCATGGACATAAGTGGAGATGGACAGTCCAGGAGGACTTTGGGGTCATATTCTAACCCCTCTACTGCTTCATATGGGAGTAGCATCTGCATACCCTCCATTGGAGTTAGTAACTTTGAGTTGAATCCTCAGCTCATTATCATGGTGCAGCAAAGTTGCTAGTATTCCGGTCTTCCACAGGAAGAACCTACAGAGTTTCTGGCACAATTTTTACAAATTGCTGACACAGTACATGATAAGGAAATATATCAGGATGTCTACAGACTATTACTGTTTCCATTTGCTGTAAAAGATCAAGCCAAGAGGTGGTTAAATAACCAACCTAAGGCCAGCATAAGAACATGGAATCAGCTGACAGAAAAATTCCTGAATCAATATTTCCCTCCAAAAAGGATGACACAGCTAAGGCTGGACATCCAAGGCTTCAAACAAGGAGATAATGAATCTCTTTATGATGCCTGGGAGAGATACAGAGAGATGCTACGAAAATGCCCCTCTGAAATGTTTTCAGAGTGGGTTCAGTTAGACATCTTCTACTATGGGCTTGCAGAAGGAGCTCAGATGTCTTTAGATTACTCAGCTGGTGGATCTATCCATATGAGAAAGACAATTGAAGAAGCTCAAGAGCTCATTGATACAGTTGCCAGGAATCAGCATCTGTATCTAAGCAGCAACCCTTCCATGAATGAAGAGGTTAAAACAGTAACTGCTGAATTCAGTACTGTAAAACAAGCTGCTGAATTCAATCAGCAATTAGATTTTCTAACAAAGCAGCTAGCTGAATTCAAAGACAGGTTACAGGAGACAAGGATAGCTAATATGCATATGGAAGAACAGTTTAAGCAAACAAAGCAGCAGCTATCAAAGCAAATAGCAGAAGAATGCCAAGCAGTTCAATTAAGAAGTGGGAAAACATTAAATACCCCACCTCAAGGCATCAAAAATTCAAGAAATGAGCAACCCACCAAAGATTCCCCTGAGGACAGTAAGAGCCCAGGGAAAAATAATTCTGGCACTAAAACGCCAGAAAATAGGTGGAAGGCTGGTGCTGAACGCCCAGACCATGCCCAAAACTGGCGTTCAGCGCCAGAAACAAGGCAGGATTGGCGTTCAACGCCAGAAATGGGCAAGAATCTGGCGTTAAACGCCCAAATGGGGCAGAATCCAGTGCTGAACGCCCAACAGGGGCACATTTCTGGCGTTCAGGCGCCAGGAACAGACAGTGAGTTGGCGTCTAACGTCACTCCAGCTTCTAACTCTGGTACGCAATTGCCAGTGAGGGATCAGACACACATAAGTGCTGATAACAACCCCTCTAAAAAGGCTTCTTTAACCACTAAGGTTGAGGAATATAAAGCCAAGATACCTTATCCTCAAAAACTCTGGAAAGAGGAGCAGGATAAGCAATTTGCTCGCTTTGCAGATTATCTAAGGACTCTTGAAATAAAGATTCCATTTGCAGAGGCACTTGAGCAAATACCTTCTTATGCCAAGTTCATGAAAGAGATCTTGAGTCATAAAAAGGAGTGGAGAGAAACAGAAAGAGTTCTCCTCACTGAAGAATGCAGTGCAGTCATTCTGAAAAGCTTTCCTGAAAAGTTTAAAGACCCTGGGAGCTTTCTGATACCATGCATATTAGAAGGTGATTGCACCAAGATAGCTTTATGCGATCTTGGGGCAAGCATCAACCTGATACCTGCATCCACTATCAGGAAGCTTGGCTTAACTGAAGAAGTTAAACCAACCCGGATATGTCTCCAACTTGCTGATGGTTCCACTAAATACCCATCAGGCGTGATTGAGGACATGATTGTCAGAGTTGGGCCATTCGCCTTTCCCACTGACTTTGTTGTGCTAGAAATGGAGGAGCACAAGAGTGCTACTCTCATTCTAGGAAGACCCTTCCTAGCAACTGGACGATCCCTCATTGACGTCCAACAGGGGGAAATAACCCTGAGAGTCAACGATGACGAGTTCAAGTTGAACGCTGTCAAAGCAATGCAGCATCCAGACACATCAACAGACTGCATGAAAGTTGACCTTATTGACTCTTTGGTAGAAGAGATCAACATGGCTGAGAGTCTCGAATCAGAGTTGGAAAACATCTTTAAAGATGTTCAGCCTGATTTGGAGGATTCAGGGGACATGAAAGAGCCTCTGAACTTTCTTCTGAAAGAGGAAAAACCTCCTAAACCAGAGCTCAAGCCACTGCCACCATCCTTGAAATATGCATTTCTAGGAGAAGGTGACACTTTTCCAGTGATCATAAGCTCTGCTTTAAATTCACAGGAAGAGGAAGCACTTATTCAAGTGCTAAGGACACACAAGACAGCTCTTGGGTGGTCCATAGGTGACCTTAAGGGCATAAGCCCAGCTAGATGCATGCACAAAATCCTATTGGAGGATAATTCCAAACCAGTGGTTCAGCCACAGAGGCGGCTAAATCCAGCCATGAAGGAAGTGGTGCAAAAAGAGGTCACCAAATTACTAGAGGCTGGGATTATTTATCCCATTTCTGATAGCCCCTGGGTGAGCCCTGTTCAAGTCGTCCCAAAAAAGGGAGGCATGACAGTGATTCATAATGAAAAAAATGAACTGGTTCCTACAAGAACAGTTACAGGGTGGCGCATGTGTATTGACTACAGAAGGCTCAATACAGCCACCAGAAAGGATCATTTTCCTTTACCATTCATAGACCAGATGCTAGAGAGACTAGCAGGTCATGATTATTACTGCTTTTTGGATGGCTACTCAGGCTATAACCAGATTGCAGTAGATCCCCAGGATCAAGAGAAAACAGCATTCACATGTCCATCCGGAGTGTTTGCTTATAGAAGGATGCCCTTTGGGCTATGCAATGCACCTGCAACCTTCCAGAGATGCATGCTCTCTATTTTCTCTGATATGGTGGAAAAATTTCTGGAAGTCTTCATGGATGACTTCTCAGTATATGGAGACTCATTCAGCTCCTGTCTTGATCACCTGAAACTTGTTCTGAAAAGATGCCAAGAAACCAACCTAGTTTTAAACTGGGAAAAGTGTCACTTCATGGTGACTGAAGGAATTGTTCTTGGGCATAAAATCTCAAACAAGGGAATAGAGGTGGATCAAGCAAAAATAGAGGTAATTGAAAAATTACCACCACCTGCCAATGTTAAGGCAATCAGAAGCTTTCTGGGGCATGCAGGATTCTATAGGAGGTTTATAAAGGATTTTTCAAAAATCGCAAAACCTCTAAGCAATCTGCTAGCTGCTGACACGCCATTTGTGTTTGACACAGCATGCCTGCAGGCGTTTGAAACGCTGAAAGCTAAGCTGGTCACAGCACCAGTCATTTCTGTACCAGACTGGACATTGCCATTTGAGTTAATGTGTGATGCCAGTGATCATGCCATTGGTGCAGTATTGGGACAGAGGCATGACAAGCTTCTGCATGTCATTTATTATGCCAGTCGCGTTTTAAATGATGCCCAGAAAAATTACACAACCACAGAAAAGAAATTACTTGCAGTGGTTTACGCCATTAACAAGTTCAGATCCTACTTAGTAGTATCAAAAGTGATTGTGTACACTGACCATGCTGCTCTTAAGTATCTACTCACAAAGCAGGATTCAAAACCCAGGCTCATCAGATGGGTATTGCTTCTGCAAGAGTTTGATATAGAAATAAGAGACAGAAAAGGGACAGAGAACCAAGTAGCTGATCATCTGTCCCGGATAGAGCCAGTGGAAGGGACGTCCCTCCCCTTCCTTGAGATCTCTGAGACATTCCCTGATGAGCATCTATTTGCCATTCAGGAAGCACCATGGTTTGCCGATATTGCAAACTATAAAGCTGCAAGGTTCATACCCAAGGAGTACAATAGAATACAAAAAAAGAAACTAATTACTGATGCAAAGTACTACTTGTGGGATGAGCCCTATCTCTTTAAGAGATGTGCAGACGGAATTATCCGTAGGTGTGTCCCCAGAGAGGAAGCACAGAGAATCTTATGGCATTGCCATGGATCTCAATATGGAGGCCATTTCGGAGGTGAGCGAACAGCCACCAAGGTCCTCCAATGTGGCTTCTATTGGCCCACACTCTATAAAGATTCCCGAGAGTTTGTACGTAATTGTGACAGTTGCCAAAGAGCTGGTAATCTGCCTCATGGTTACGCCATGCCTCAACAAGGAATCTTGGAAATAGAGTTGTTTGATGTATGGGGAATTGACTTCATGGGACCTTTCCCACCATCATACTCAAACACTTATATTCTGGTGGCAGTTGACTATGTATCAAAATGGGTTGAGGCTATTGCCACACCCACCAATGATACTAAAACAGTGCTGAAGTTCCTCCAGAAACATATCTTTAGCAGGTTTGGTGTCCCTAGAGTGTTAATCAGTGATGGGGGCACTCACTTCTGCAACAAACAGCTCTACTCTGCCATGGTTCGGTATGGAATTCGCCACAAAGTGGCCACTCCATATCATCCACAAACCAACGGGCAAGTGGAAGTCCCTAACAGAGAATTAAAGAGAATCCTGGAACGGACAGTAAATACCCGTAGAAAGGATTTGGCAAGGAGCTTGGATGATGCTCTGTGGGCTTACAGAACAGCATTCAAGACCCCTATAGGGACCTCTCCATACCAACTTGTGTATGGTAAGGCATGCCACTTGCCCGTGGAACTGGAACATAAGGCCTACTGGGCAACCAGATTCCTAAACTTAGATGCCAAATTAGCAGGAGAAAAACGATTGCTCCAGCTAAATGAGCTAGAGGAATTCAGATTCACAGCTTTCGAAAATGCCAAGCTTTATAAAGAAAAATCAGAAAAATGGCATGACAGAAAGCTGTCATCTTGAATCTTTGAACCAGGACAAAAAGTCCTGTTGTTTAACTCTAGACTCAGGCTATTCCCCGGGAAACTGAAATCCCGGTGGAGGGGACCATACGTGATTACAAGTGTGTCACCATATAGTTATGTGGAGCTTCAAGATATTGATTCTGATAAGAAGTTCATTGTCAATGGACAGAGAATCAAGCATTATCTTGAAGGCAACACTGAGCAAGAATGCTCAAGGCTGCAGCTAGATTAAAAGCTCAGCAAGGTCCAGCTAAAGACAATAAAGAAGCGCTTGCTGGGAGGCAACCCAGCCATGGGGCAACAATCCTCTAAGAATTTTGCCCTATTTCTATCTTTATTGTTTATATAAAGTTCACTGACACTAAGGTAAAGAATCATTTGCATAAGTTTACAGGGTTACAGAAGGAATCTACACACAAAACAGAGATAGGGAGCTTACTGGCAAGAAAACGCCAGTGAAGGCCATTTTGGGCGTTCAGCGCCCAAAATGGGCATCCAGTGGGCGCTGAACGCCAGTAAGGATAGCTATCTGGCGTTCAACGCCAGAAAAGGGCAACAACTGGGCGTTGAACGCCCAGGATAGCAGCATTTGGGCGTTGAACGCCCAAAACAGGCAGTGTTTGGGCGTTCAAACGCCAGGATGGTGGGGAGGAGCTCTCCTTCTACCCATCTCCTTCTTTTTCTTTTGCTTGAGGACAAGCAAAGCTCTAAGTTTGGTGTGCTTATCCGTGATCACTAAGATC
>NC_092055.1:81018489-81166809 GCF_003086295.3 Arachis hypogaea
ATGGCCCCTAAAGGAAAACAACCCACTCCAAGAGGAGCAAGGGCGTGATTTAAAGGAACTGAAGCGCCAGAAATTCTCTCTTGAAGGACCAAGCACCTCACAGACTAGAGGAACATCCACTTCCCAAACCTCAAGGTTGTTGAGTTCTAATCTTAGCCTTAACTCTGTGATAACTGTTCTTATTTTAATTTTACCTTAGGAGTCATGTAGTAGTAATTAGTATCTATTTTGATTTTATCTCCAATTAAGCTATAGTTTATTTTTCTCATCATCAGCAAACATGAATAAAGTAGTAGATCTTTTGAATAAGAAGCAATAAAATTTCGAGTTTTAATAAGAGAAATTCTAATTAGTTAAATGTGGTGGCAATGCTTTCTGTCTTCTGAATGAATGCTTGAACAGTGCATATATCTTTTGAATTTGTTATTTAAGACTGTTAAATATGTTGGCTCTTGAAAGAATGATGAACATGAGACATGTTATTGAGAATCTGAAAAATCATAAAAATGATTCTTGAAGCAAGAAAAAGCAGCAAAGAACAAAGCATGCAAAAAAAAAAAAAAAGAAAGAAAAAAGAGAAAGCAAGCAGAAAAAGCCAAAGCCCTTAAAACCAAAAGGCAAGGGTAATAAAAAGGATCCCAAGGCTTTGAGCATCAGTGGATAGGAGGGCCAAAAAGGAATAAAATCCTGGCCTAAGCGGCTAAATCAAGCTGTCCCTAACCATGTGCTTGTGGCGTGAAGGTGTCAAGTGAAAACTTGAGACTGAGCGGTTAAAGTCAAGGTCCAAAGCAAAAAGAAGAGTGTGCTTAAGAACTCTGGACACCTCTAATTGGGGACTTTAGCAAAGCTGAGTCACAATCTAAAAGGTTCACCCAATTATGTGTCTGTGGCATTTATGTATCCGGTGGTAATACTGGAAAACAAAGTGCTTAGGGCCACGGCCAAGACTCATAAAATAGCTGTGTTCAAGAATCATCATACTGAAATAGGATACTCAATAACACTATCTGAATTCTAAGTTCCTATAGATGCCAATCACTCTGAGCTTCAATGGATAAAGTGAGATGCCAAAACTGTTCAGAAGCAAAAAGCTACTAGTCCCGCTCATCTAATTAGGATCTGAGCTTCAATCAAAAACTCTGAGATATTATTGCTTCTCAACCTATTAGTCTTCTATTTTATTTGTCTAGTTGCTTGAGGACAAGCAACAGTTTAAGTTTGGTGTTGTGATGAGCGAATATTTTATACGCTTTTTGGGGATAATTTCATATAGTTTAGAGTATGTTTTAGTTAGTTTTTAGTTTATTTCCAGTAGTTTTTAGGAAAAATTCATATTTCTGGACTTTACTATGAGTTGTGTGTTTTTCTATAATTTCAGGTATTTTTCTGGCTGAAATTGAAGGAGCTGAGCAAAAATCTGATTCAGGCTGAAAAAGGACTGCTGATGCTGTTGGATTCTAACCTTCCTGCACTCAAAGTGGATTTTCTGGAGCTACAAAACTTGAAATGGCGTGCTTCCAATTGAGTTGGAAAGTAGACATCCAGGGCTTTCCAGCAATATATAATAGTCCATACTTTGCACAAGAATAGACGACGTAAACTGGCGTTCAACGCCAGTCCTCTGCCCAATTCCGGCGTCCAGCGCCAGAAAAGGATCAAAAACTGGAGTTGAACGCCCAAACTGGCACAAAAACTGGCGTTCAACTCCACAAATGGCCTCTGCACGTGAATTGCTTAAAGTCTCAGCCCCAGCACACACCAAGTGGGCCCCAGCACACCAAGTGGGCCCCAGAAGTGGATCTCTGCATCATCCATCATAGTCCACTCATATTTTGTAACCCTAGGCTACTAGTTTAGTATTTAAACAACTTTTAGAGACTTATTTTGTATCTCATGATTTTTCAGATCTAAACTTTGTATTCTCTGACGGCATGAGTCTCTAAACCCCATTGTTGGGGGTGAGGAGCTCTGCTGTGTCTCGATGAATTAATGCAAGTATTTCTGTTTTCCATTCAAACATGCTTGTTCCTATCTAAGATGTTCATTCGCGCTTAACTGTGATGGAGGTGATGATCCGTGACATTCATCACCTTCCTCAAACCACGAACGCGTGCCTGACAACCACCTCCGTTCTATATACGATTGAATGAGTATCTCTTAGATTCCTTAATCAGAATCTTCGTGGTATAAGCTAGAACTGATGGCAGCATTCATGAGAATCCGGAAAGTCTAAACCTTGTCTGTGGTATTCCGAGTAGGATTCAAGGATTGAATGACTGTGACGAGCTTCAAACTCCTGAAGGTTGGGCGTTAGTGACAGACGCAAAAGGATAGTAAATCCTATTCCAACCGGATCGAGAACCAACCGGTGATTAGCCGTGCTGTGACAGAGCACGTGAGCGTAGTTTTCACTGGAAGGATGGAAGGTAGCCATTGACAACGGTGATCCACCAACACACAGCTTGCCATAGGGGGACGTGCGTGCGTGAACAAGAAGACAGAGGAAAGCAGAGATTCAGAAGACAAAGCATCTCCAAAACTCCAACATATTCTCCATTACTACACAACAAGTAACTTTTAATTTATGCTCTACTGGTTACTCACAATTCAATTGATAAACATAGTTGACTTCCTGACTAAGATTTACAAGATAACCATAGATTGCTTCAAACCAACAATCTCCGTGGGATTCGACCCTTACTCACGTAAGGTATTACTTGGACGACCCAGTGCACTTGCTGGTTAGTGCTACGAGTTGTGAAAAGTGTGATTCATAATTCGTGCTACCAATGGCCTCAATCATACTAAATGCAATCCAAAACAACATATACAGGACATATAGACTAAAGCAAATCTAAGATCACAATCATAAAAGGAGTTCATAACACACAAGAACAAAATTTTCGTGATTGAAAATATGCAACCACACACTTTAAGCTCAAATCTCACTAGGTAATTTGTTCAAGCACTTTTTTATGTTCCATGAAAAAGGGTATTTCAAGCAAGTTTAAAAATAATTTTCAAATCTAATCAATGGAATGCCCAAAAAGAGATTTCTTGAAAATTCTTTGTTGTTTTACCAAAACATATTTACTATATGTATGTATGTATGTATGTTGTGATGGATGCAATTTCAAAATCTTTCCTAGTTCTATTCCTAATTTTCAACAAGCAAAAATTAACATGAACAATTAGGACAAAATTGACTGGGCATTATACTATTCACATCATCCAATCACAACTTCTATCTATAAAATATATACTAAGGAAACGATGCAAAAATGTAACATGCAATAGCTAGATATAAACTATGATATGTATACTAAAAGAAAATGCAATGCAGCAGTCAAAAATACTTCAAATATATACAAGAGACCTAAAGAAATAGAAATAAAGTACAAAGTGTTCGGAAAAGAAAGTTTACACCCAAAATGATGAATCCTCCCCCATACTTAAGCGTTGCACGATCCTCCATGCATGAACACCATCCAGGGAGAATGTCTCTAAGGTGCTCCATCTTCAGTTGGCGGATGGGGAGGCTTGGGTTGTGGGAAAATCGCTAAGTCCAATGTATGCTCGGCATCTCCCTCTTCGGTGTCCTCCTCCTCTCCTGGCTTCTTGCCTTACGTCTCATCCTCGAAAGGAGTAAATAAGGTACAATTAAAAATCAAAGGGAAAGTAGTACAAAAAGGTAAAGGGGAGAGTAAATAAGCATCCAATTGAGGAATTTGGCATAGTGGTGTGGGATACACACAACGGCCGGCTAACGTGGCATCCACACAATGAAAAAAGTAAGAATGAGTTCCTCAATTAAATGGCCTAAGATGCAAGCAATGGATGAGCAACATTTAAGCACATGCAAACTTAGGCAACAACAATCAATAGTGAATTGAATGCAAGAATTATTGGATATTGAAGTTGTGCAAATGAAAGAGCAAAATTGATATAATAGCACAACAAACAATAACCAATGCAATGATGAAAAGAAGATTACTTATTCATCCTTAGAAAAAACCAAATAATCTCATGGTTAAGGTGTTTGTTACAAAAAGTGACAAGTCTTGATAGGAATCAAGTCAAGTCAACTCAAACAAATGCAAAGCATTAACAAGAAACAAAGACCTCATGATGTGATTATATTGACTTAAAAACCATGATGAACAAGAAATTCAATTCAATTCACTAATTTTCATGTGCACTTATAAAAGTTTCACCTAATATGCAACAAAATGCAAATGTGCAAATCTAATTAGGTGATAGTAATTTAAGGCAAAGTATAAGTGCATTGATGAAATTCAATCAATAAGCAACCCAATCAACATTAAGCAAACACTTGCAACTTATTTAATTAACAAACAACTAAAGCAAGACTAATATAATTACTAAAATAGAAATGAAATACAAACGAAACTAAGTAAAGCAAGTAGAGAAGAGGGCAAAAGTAAGAGAAGAGAGGGGTGGAAGGAAGAAGAGAAGAAGAAGTAGAGAGAAGAGAAGAAAAGAATTGTAGGGGAGAGAAAACAGGGGCGTGTGTACGCACAAAAGGGTGCACGCACGCACAGAGGGTCACGCGTACGTGTCATGGACGCATGCACGTGGAGTGGCAAAAATGCAAGGCGATGCGTACGCGTGGGTCACGCATACGCATTGATGGAAAAACTGAAATGGCCTGTGTGTTCGCACGATGCATGCAGACGCCGCGACCAGAGGCCATGTTTTGAGGTGTGCGTGGGCACAGGGCTGTGCCCACTGGTGCATGAATTGTAAATCACACTTTTCACAACTCGTACCACTAACCAGCAAGTGCACTGGATCGTCCAAGTAATACCTTACGTGAGCAAGGGTCGATCCCACGGAGATTGTCAGCTTGAAGCAAGCTATGGTTATTTTGTAATTCTTAGTCAGGAAATCAATGATAAGAGTGATTATATTTATGAAGAGTAAAAAGCATAAATTAAATAGTACTTGTTATGCAGTAATGGAGAACAGATTGAGGTTTTGGAGATGCTCTGTCTTCTGAATCTCTGCTTTCCTACTGTCTTCTTCTTCACGCACGTCGGTCTCCTTCCATGGCAAGCTGTATGTTGGTGGATCACCGTCGTCAATGGCTACCATCCGTCCTCTCAGTAAAAATGGTCCAAATGCACTGTCACCGCACGGCTAATCATCTATCGGTTCTCACTCATGTTGGAATAGGATCCATTGATCCTTTTGCGTCTGTCACTACGCCCAACACTCGTGAGTTTGAAGCTCGTCATAGTCATCCCTTCCTAGATCCTACTCGGAATACCACAGACAAGGTTTAGACTTTCCGGATCTCGGGAATGGCCGCCAATAATTCTAGCCTACACCACGAAGACTCTGATCATGAACCAGGAGGCTAAGAGATACACACTCAAGCTAATGCAGATAGAGCAGAGGTGGTTGTCAGGAACGCGTTCATAGGTGAGAATGATGATGAGTGTCACGGATCATCACATTCATCAGGGTAAAGTGCGAGAGAATATCTTAGAATAGAAACCAGCGTGATTGAATGAAAAACAGTGGTGATTGCATTAATTCATCGAAACACAGCAGAGCTCCTCACCCCCAATCATAGAATTTAGAGACTCATGCCGTCAGAAATACAATATGAAACGTGTAAAATGTCATGAGGTACAAAATAAATCTCTAAAAGTTGTTTAAATACTAAACTAGTAACCTAGGTTTACAGAAAATGAGTAAAGTATGATAGATAGTGCAGAAATCTACTTCTGAGGCCCACTTGGTGTGTGCTGGGGCTGAGACTTGAGCTTTACATGTGCCTAGGCTGTTTCAGGAGTTAAACGCCAGGTTGTAACCTGTTTCTGGCGTTTAACTCCAACTTGTAACCTGTTTCTGGCGTTTAACGCCAGAATAGGACAGAGAACTTGCGTTGAACGCCAGTTTGCGTCATCTAAACTTGGGCAAAGTATGGACTATTATATATTGATGGAAAGCCATGGATGTCTAATTTCCAAATCAATTGAGAGCGCGCCATTTAGACTCCTGTAGCTCTAGAAAATCCACTTTGAGTGCAGGGAGGTCAGAATCCAACAGCATCTGCAGTCCTTTTTCAGCCTCTGAATCAGATTTTTGCTCAGGTCCCTCAATTTCAGCCAGAAAATACCTGAAATCACAGAAAAACACACAAACTCATAGGAAAGTCTAGAAATGTGATTTTTATTTAAAAACTAATAAAATATACTAAAAACTAATCAAATTATACTAAAAACTATGTAAAAACAATGCCAAAAAGCGTATAAATTCTCCGCTCATCACAATACCAAACTTAAATTGTTGCTTATCCCCAAGCAACTGAAAATCAAATAGGATAAAAAGAAGAGAATATACTATAAATTCCAAAATATCAATGAAACTTAGCTCCAATCAGATGAGCGGGACTAGTAGCTTTTTGCCTCTTGAATAGTTTTGGCATCTCACTTTATCCATTGAAGTTTAGAATGATTGGCATCTATAGGAACTTAGATTTTAGATAGTGTTATTAATTCTCCTAGTTCAGTATGTTGGTTCTTGAACACAGCTACTTTATGAGTCTTGGCCGTGGCCCTAAGCACTCTGTTTTCCAATATTACCACCGGATACATACATGCCACAGACACATAACTGGGTGAACCTTTTCAGATTGTGACTCAGCTTTGATAAAGTCCCCAATTAGAGGTGTCCAGGGTTCTTAAGCACACTCTTTTTTTGCTTTGGACCTTGACTTTAACCGCTCAATCTCAAGTTTTCACTTGACACCTTCACGCCACAAGCACATGGTTAGGGACAGCTTGGTTTAGCCGCTTAGGCCAGGATTTTATTCCTTTAGGCCCTCCTATCCACTGATGCTCAAAGCCTTGGATCCTTTTTACCCTTGCCTTTTGTTTTTAAGGGCTATTGGCTTTTTGCTCTTGCCTTTTGGTTTAAAGAGCTCTTGGCTTTTTCTGCTTGCTTTTTCTTTTTCTTTCTCTTTTTTTTCGCCATTTTTAATTTCTTTTTTTTCGCAAGCTTTAATATTCACTGCTTTTTCTTGCTTCAAGAATCAATTTTATGATTTTTCAGATTATCAATAACATTTCTCCTTTTCATCATTCTTTCAAGAGCTAACATATTTAACATTCATAAACAACAGTATCAAAAGACATATGCACTGTTCAAGCATTCATTCAGAAAATAAAAAGTATTATCACCACATCAAAATAATTAAACTAATTTCAAGGATGAATTCGAAACCATGTACTTCTTGTTCTTTTGTAATTAAAACATTTTTCATTTAAGAAAGTTGATGGATTCATAGGATGTTCATAACTTTAAGGTATAGACTCTAATCTTTATTTATTATTTAATGGAAATAATATAAATTAGACATAAAAGCAGACACTTAGCAATAAAAGAAAAGAAACTAAAGACATAAAGACAATTGACTCTAATTTTAATACTCATATACTCTTAAAATAGATAAAAGGTTATCACAGAGTTAGGACCCAACAACCTTTGCTTTGGGAGGTAGATGCCTCTTTAGGTGTTGGTTGTCCATTTGGCTCTAGGGAGGCATATGTCCTCTAGGATTTTGTCCAAGCTCTGATTTGGTCTCATCATTCTCCTATTAAAGGAGTCTGGGTCATCTTGCAGTTGAGGCAGCTTGAAAATCTCCCTTATTTTGTCAGGGTGGGTGTGAACAATCTTCCCTCTGACCAGAGTTCGATAGTCATAGAATGCGGTTCCAGCTATTCTCTGCCTGTCTGTCTGCCACAGATTAGAGTAGAATTCCTAACCATGTTTCTTCCCACCTTTGTTTCAGAATTAGCTAGGACTTCCCAGCTCCTGTTTCGAATTTGCTCTTGGATCTCTAGATATTCACCTTCTTTCAGATCGAATTTAACTTCCGGGATCACTGACCTTAAACCCATTATTTTGTAATAATGGTCTGAATGTTCTTTGGTTAAGAACTTCCCTTGATTCCAAAGTGGTTTTGGAATATTCTCTTTCTTGCCTCTTGAGGTGGTTTGTTTTCCCTTAGGAGCCATGATCTTGGTGGGTATTGGCTTAGTGATCACGGATAAACACACCAAACTTAGAGGTTTGCTTGTCCTCAAGCAAAAGAAAGGAAAGGAGAGGGATAGAGGGAGAGCCAAGTTCGAATTGTGGAAGAGAGGGGGAGGCCGAACGAGGATTTAAAGGGAAGGGGGGTGGGTTTTCGAAAATTTTTGAAAAAGATATGATAGAAAATGTGATTTGGAAAAGATAAGTATGATAGGAAAAGATGTAATTTAAAATTGAAAAGATATGAACGATATTTGAAAAAGATAGATTTGTTCTAAAAATATTGTGAATATTTGAAAAAAATATTGATGAATTTGAAACAAAAATTTTGAAAATGATAGATTTGTTTTGAAAAAAATTTGAGAAGAGGTTGAAGAAGAATTAAGAAAGATTTAATTTTAAGATTAAGATATTTTAAAAAAATTTTGGAAAAAGTTTGAAAAATGAAATTATGGGAACATGTTTATGCAAGAAAAATGGATGGAGATATAAAATTTTGAAAAAAAATTAAGTTGGGAACAAAAACTTCCTCCCCTCCACAATCCTGGCGTTAAACGCCCAACTGCTGCTTTTTTTTGGGCATTTAACGCCCATCTGTAGCCTGTTTTGGGCGTTTAACGCCCAGCTGTTATTTCTGGCTGGCGTTAAAACGCCAGAAATCTTTCGTCACTAGGCGTTTTTCTGAACGCCCAGGATGCTGCAGGTATGGCATTAAACGCCCAGAATGGTGCCCATTCTGGCATTTAACGCCCAAAAAGGTATCATTACTGGCGTTAAATGCCCAGTAGATGCTTCTTTTGGGCGTTTAACGCCCAAATATACCTCTTACTGGCGTTTTCTTGCCAGTGAGCTCTTTCTCCCTGTTTTGTATTCTGAATCCTTCTGTAACTCTGTGAACTTATGCAATTGATTCTTTACCTTGAAGATTATATATATATATATATATATATATATTAAACTTTTACAATTAAAAATAAATAAACAAATAAATAAATAAAAAGGTTTGCTAATGGCTGAGTTGCCTCCCAGCAAGCGCTTCTTTATTGTCTTTAGCTGGACCTTGCTGAGCTTTTAATCTAGCCTCAGCCTTGAGCACTCTTGCTCAACATTTCCTTCAAGACAATGCTTGATTCTTTGTCCATTAACAATGAACTTCTTATTAGAATCAATGTCTTGAAGCTCCACATAGCCATATGGTGACACACTTGTAATCACATATGGTCCCCTCCACCGGGATTTCAGTTTCCCGGGGAATAGCCTAAGCCTAGAGTTAAATAGCAGAACCTTCTGTCCTGGTTCAAAGACTCTAGATGACAGCTTTCTGTCATGCCACCTTTTTGCTTTCTCTTTGTAAAGCTTGGCATTTTCGAAAGCAGTGAGTCTGAATTCCTCTAGCTCATTCAGCTGGAGCAATCTTTTTTCTCCAGCTAATTTGGCATCAAAGTTTAGGAATCTGGTTGCCCAGTAGGCTTTGTGCTCCAGCTCCACGGGCAGATGACAGGCCTTACCATACACAAGCTGGTATGGAGAGGTCCCTATAGGAGTCTTGAATGCTGTTCTGTAAGCCCACAGAGCATCATCCAAGCTTCTCACCCAATCCTGTCTACGGGTGCTTACAGTCCATTCTAGGATTCTTTTTAGTTCTCTATTAGAGACTTTAGCTTGCCCATTTGTCTGTGGATGATATGGAGTAGCCACCTTGTGACTAATTCCATATCGGACCATAGCAGAGTAAAGCTGTTTGTTGCAGAAGTGAGTGCCCCATCACTAATTAGTGCTCTAGGGACACCAACCTACTGAAGATATGTTTCTGGAGGAACTTCAGCACTGTCTTAGTATCATTAGTGGGTGTGGCAATGGCCTCTACCCATTTGGATACATAGTCGACTGCCACCAGAATATAAGTGTTTGAGTATGATGGTGCGAAAGGCCCCATGAAGTCAATACCCCATACATCAAACAACTCAATCTCCAAGATTCCTTGTTGAGGCATGGCGTAACCATGAGGCAGATTACCAGCTCTCTGGCAACTGTCACAGTTACGTACAAACTCTCGGGAATCTCTATAGAGGGTAGGCCAGTAGAAGCCACATTGGAGGACCCTGGTGGCTGTTCGCTCACCTCCAAAGAGGCCTCCATATTGCGACCTATGGCAATGCCATCAGATCTTCTGTGCTTCTTCTCTAGGCACACACCTTCGGATTATTCCGTCTGCACATCTCTTAAAGAGATAGGGTTCATCCCACTAATAGTACTTTGCATCAATAATTAATTTTTTCTTTTGTTGCCTGTTGTACTCCTTGGGTATGAACCTTGCAGCTTTATAGTTTGCAATGTCCACAAACCATGGTGTTTCCTGAATGGCAAACAAATGCTCATCCGGAAAGGTTTCAGAGATCTCAATAGAGGGAAAGGACGCCCCTTCTACTGGTTCTATTCGGGACAGATGATCAGCCACTCGGTTTTCTGTCCCTTTTTTGTCTCATATTTCTATATCAAACTCTTGCAGAAGCAACACCCATCTTATGAGCCTGGGTTTTGAATCCTTCTTTGTAAGTAGATATTTAAGAGCAGCATGGTCAGTGTACACAATCACTTTTGATCCTACTAAGTATGATCTAAACTTGTCAATGGCATAAACCACTGCAAGCAATTCTTTTTCTGTGGTTGTATAATTTTTCTGGGCATCATTTAAAACACGGCTAGCATAATAAATGACATGCAGAAGCTTGTCATGCCTCTCCCGGGATCTTTAAGCTTTTCTGGGAAGCTTTTCAGAATGACTGCACTACATTCCTCAGTGAGGAGAACTCTTTCAGTTTCTCTCCAATCCTTCTTATGACTCAAGATCTCTTTCATGAACTTGGCATAAGAGGTTATTTGCTCAAGTGCCTGACGCGAATGCGTGGACTAGAATCTGCACAAATGACGTGAACGCGTGGATGACGCGGACGCGTCACATGCGCCACGTGCAGAAAATGTAGAAAAATGCTGGGGGCGATTTCTGGGCTGTTTTGACCTAGTTCTTAGCCCAAAAATCACAGATTAGAAGCTGCAGAATGGACAAATCAAGTGGTCCCACCCATCAGCTGAAGACTTGTTAATTAATTCGAATTTAAATTCAAATCTTATTTTAGGAAAAGATATTATTTTAATTTTAATTTTAGAAATCTAATTTTTAAATTATTAGGATTAGTTATAAAAGGGATCCCAATAGGGTGGTTCCAGTAGAACATTCCACAACATTATTCCATACAAATTTACATTCCATATTCCATGAGCAACTAATCCTTCATTGTTAAGGTTAGGAGCTCTGTCTATTGTAAGGATTGATAATATTATTTTTCTATTTTAATTCATGTTTTGATTTATATTTCAATAATTGTTTTCGTTCTTTATTTTATAAATTTGGGTGGAACGGAAGTATGACCCATGTTCTATTTGAGTTCTTGTACAACTTGGAAAAGCTCTTTACTTGAACAATAGCTTGAAAACATATTATCCTGAATTTCTAATTGTTTGTATTTAACGGGATACGTGACATATAATCCCTTTATTTTTGGATAATTAGGATTCTTGTGGCATATAAACTAGAATTTGATCATCACCCTCTAATTGGAATTAATTGACCAAGGAATTGGCAGTTGATGAATTTTAGAGGAGACTAGGAAGGTCTAAGGAATTAGGGTCTAGTCACAAATAGTTTACCATGAATTAAATCTTACATGATTAAAATTAGTTAATAAGAAAAGTCAATCCGAAAAATAGATAACTCTGAAGCCTTAACTGTTTTCTCCATATTTTATTCCTAACTTATTTATCTGCCTATCTTTAATATTTTTGCTATTATTTAAAGTCTTTGAACTCTCAACACTATTTTCTATTTGTCTAACTAATCCTATCAAAGGCTATTGTTGCTTAATCCATCAATTCTCGTGGGATCGACCCTTATTCACATAAGGTATTACTTGGTACGACCCGGTGCACTTGCCGGTAAGTTAGTGGGTTACAAATACCGCACCAAGTTTTTGGCGCCGTTGCCGGGGATTGATTGTGATTAACAACTATTAGTTGTTTGATTGTTTAGATTAGGCGTTTTAATTTTAATTAGTTTTATTTTAGTATTTTTTTTATTTTATTTTATTTATTTATTTTCATTCCTGTATTTCATTGTTTCTCCTCCCTGTTTCGTTACGTCCTTTTTCTTTTCATTTTTCTACTGTAGTCCGTTTTAATTTTTTATTTTATTTTTTTATTTTCTTTTTATTTCCACTTTCTTTTATTTTCATTTTCGTTTCTTTCTATTTTTTTATTTTATTTTATTAGTTTTATTTTATTTTTATCTTCAGAAAAAAAAAACAGTTTTCGAATTAATATTTTATTTTATTTTAGTATTAATATTTTTCTTTAATTCCTGAAACTAAGTTTGGTGTTACACAGTTAATTTTATTTTAATTTCCTGATTATTTTTCCTTTTAAATTTTCGAATTATTTATTTATTTAATTAGCATTTTTATTTTATTATTTTACACAGGTTACCTCACAGGGACTCCTCTGCACTCTGACGTAGAGAGTCCCATATTTTTTTCTTGTTTTCTGCTTGTGTATGCGCAGGAATAGAGACAAAGAACACCTCTTAGACTTTGATCCTGAACCTGAAAGAACTTTCAGGCGACGTTTACAACAAGCAAGATTTTGCAAGGCTGCAGAATCCATTATGGCGAATAATAATGCTAATGCCAATGTGGTAAATCCAAATGGGGATGATCAACAGAGGAGAGTGCTTGGCTCTTATTCTGCCCCTACTGCGGATCTTTATGGAAAAAATATTATGGTGCCTCCTATAACTACAAACAACTTTGAGTTGAAATCACAATTGGTCACCCTGGTGCAGCAAAACTGCTAGTATCATGGACTTCCTCATGAAGATCCAAATCAGTTCATATCTGATTTTCTGCAGATATGTGATACTGTGAAGACAAATGGAGTGAACCCAGAGGTGTACAAACTCATGCTTTTTCCATTTGCTCTGAGGGATAAAGCAAAGCTATGGCTAGATTCCCAACCAAAGGAGAGTCTGAATACGTGGGAAAAGGTTGTTACGGAGTTTCTCACTAAATTTTTCCCACCAAAGAAGCTGACTAAGCTTAGGTTGGAGGTTCAGACTTTCAAGCAGAAGGAGGGTGAAACTCTTTATGAAGCTTGGGAGAGATACAAGCTACTGACTAGGCAATGCCCTCCGGACATGTTCTCCAAATGGACCTAACTAGATATCTTTTATGAAGGTTTGGGTGAGATGTCCAAGATGAGCCTAGACACTTCTGCAGGCAGTTCATTGTACAAAAAGAAGACACCAGAGGAGACTATTGAGCTGATTGAATTGGTTGCAAGCAACCAATATTTATACTCATCTAACAGGAATCCTGTAAACTCTGAGGCCGCTCAGAAGAGAGGCGTGTTGGAAGTAGAAGCTGTTAATGCTCTTCTTGCTCAGAACAAGCTTATGTCTCAGCAGATAAATCTACTTACTCAACAGATGGGTGGCATACAAGTCTCAGCTATCAACACTCAAAATCCACCCCAAGATACCTCCTATGACATGGCAGGTAACTTTGTGCAAAATGATAATTATGATTATGCTCAACCTTCTTCTGAACAGGTGAATTACATGGGGAGTGGTCCTAGGAATCCCAACAATGATCCATATTCTAAGACATACAACCAGGGATGGAGAAATCACCCAAATTTTGGGTGGAGAGATCAAACTCAGGGACCTCAGAACTTCAATAATAGTTCTCAGGGCGGTTTTCAACAAAACAACTATAATAACCACCAATTTCAGTCTCAGTAATAACAATCACCTCAGCAGGCAAATTCTAAATCCCAAGAAGATTCTAAGTGGGAGATGATGATGAGTTTCGTGTAAGAAACCAGAGCCTCCATTAGAAACTTAGAGGTTCAAATGGGTCAAATGAGCAAGCAATTACCTGAAAGGTCTTCAAATACATTTCCTGGTGATACTGTGGTGAACCCAAGAGAAGATTGCAAGGCTATTCAATTGAAGAGTGGTAAGGTAGCTGGTTCTGAGACTAAGGTCAATAAAGATCTAGTTGAAAAGGAAGCTCCAGAGGAGAAGAAGGAAGAAGTAGAGCACGCCCCTCCTAAACGTGCAGACAACCCATTTCCTGACTCTCTTGACACTTATCCCACCTTACCAAAGGCCCCTGAATACAAGCCAAAAATGCCATATCCTCAGAGGCTTCAGAAGGCGTCCAAAGAAAAGCAATTCTCTAAATTTTTAGATGTCTTCAAGAAGCTGCAGATCAACATCCCTTTTGCAGAGGCTTTGGAGCAAATGCCTCTCTATGCTAAATTTATGAAAGAATTGTTGAACCACAAGAGGAATTAGAAGGAACAAGAAACAGTGGTGCTAACCAAGGAATGCAGTGCTATTATTCAACACACCCTTCCTGAGAAGATGCCAAACCCAGGGAGCTTTGTCATTCCTTGCACCATTGGAGAAGTCGGCATTCAGAGAGCTTTATGTGATCTTGGAGCTAGCATCAACCTCATGCCACTTTTAGTGATGAAAAAGCTTCAAATTGAGGAGGTAAAACCCACTCGTATTTCTCTTCAACTTGCTGATCTTTCTATTAAATTACCTGTGGGTGTAGTTGAAGATTTACTTGTTAAAGTAGGACCATTTATTTTCCCTGTTGATTTTGTTATATTAGACATGGAAGAGGAGGTAAAACCCTCTATTATACTTGGTAGACCCTTTTTAGCTACAGGTAGAGCTCTGATTGATGTGCAAAAGGGTGAATTAACCCTGAGGGTCAATGAAGAACAGGTGGTCCTAAATGTTTTTGAAGCCCTCAAGCACCCCAATGATTCGGAGGGGTGTATGAAAATAGATGTTATTGAACCACTTGTTCAAGAAGTACTGGAAACTGAGGTACTTGATGATGTTCTGGATCCTATTTCTAAGTGTGAATTAGTTGAAGTTGACGATTCACCACCCCAACAGGAGCTGATGAACACGCCAATCAAGGAGGAGGAAGCCCCCAAGCTTGAGCTCAAACCCTTACCCCCTTCTCTAAAATATGTGTTCTTGGGTGGAAATGATTCATATCCAGTAATTATTAGCTCTTCCCTGAAGCCTGAAGAGGAAGAGGCGCTTGTTTTAGTGCTCAAGAGTCATAAAATAGCTCTTGGGTGGACCATCAGTGACTTGAAAGGGATTAGTCCAACCAAGTGTATGCACAAAATCCTCCTTGAAGATGATGCCAAACCAGTTGTGCAACCACAAAGGAGACTCAATCCAACTATGAAAGAGGTGGTCCAAAAAGAGGTAATGAAGTTCTGGGAAGCAGGTATTATTTACCCTATTTCTGACAGTCCTTGGGTAAGTCTTGTGTAGGTAGTTCCCAAGAAAGGAGGGATGACAGTGATTAAGAATGAAAAGAATGAGCTTATTCCTACAAGAACAGTCACAGAATGGAGAATGTGCATAGATTACAGGAGACTCAACACTGCTACAAGGAAGGATCATTTCCCCCTCCCTTTCATTGATCAGATGCTTGAGAGGTTAGCTGGTCATGCTTTTTATTGTTTTCTAGATGGATATTATGGATATAATCAAATTGTAGTGGACCCTCAAGATCAAGAGAAGACAGCATTCACATGTCCCTTTGGAGTATTTGCCTACAGGAGAATGCCATTTGGACTTTGCAATGCTCCAGCAACTTTTCAAAGGTGTATGCTTTCAATTTTTTCTGATATGGTTGAAAAGTTTATTGAGATATTTATGGATGACTTTTCTGTCTTTGGTAATTCTTTTGAATCCTATCTTAAACATTTATCTCTTGTCTTGAAATGGTGTCAAGAATCAAACCTTGTTTTAAATTGGGAAAAATGCCATTTTATGGTTACAGAAGGCATTTTTCTTGGACACTGGATTTCAAGTAAGGAGATTGAGGTTGACAGAGCAAAAGTGGAGGTAATTGAAAAATTACCACCACCAACCAATGTTAAGGCAATCAGGAGTTTCTTGGGTCATGCAGGATTTTATAGAAGATTTATAAAGGATTTTTCTAAAATTGCTAAACCATTGAGCAACCTGTTGGTTGTTGATGTTCCTTTTGTCTTTGATTCTGATTGTCTGCATGCTTTTGAAAATCTGAAAGCAAACCTTACCTCTGCTCCCATTATAGTTCCCCCTAACTGGGATTTATCATTTGAATTAATGTGTGATGCTAGTGATTTTGCTATAGGAGCTGTTTTAGGACAGAAGCATGGTAAGCTTGTACATGTCATTTATTATGCCAGTCGTGTGTTAAATGATGCTCAAAAGAATTACACAACTACAGAAAAGGAATTATTAGCTGTTGTGTATGATGTTGATAAGTTTAGGTCCTATTTACTTGGTTCTAAGGTTATTGTTTATACTGACCATGCTGCTTTGAAGTACCTTCTAACCAAGCAGGATTCTAAACCAAGATTAATCAGATGGGTGTTGCTCCTTCAGGAGTTTGATATTGAGATAAAAGACAGGAAAGGGTCAGAAAATCAAGTAGCTGACCATCTCTCCAGAATTGAGCCTGAAACAGGAGTGCAACCACCCACAGCAGTAACTGAGACATTTTTGGATGAGCAATTGTTCCTCATTCAGCAAGCTCCATAGTTTGCAGACATTGCAAATTATAAGGCCATGAATTTTATCCCAAGGGAGTACAGTAGGCAACAAGTGAAGAAACTATTGACTGATGCAAAGTACTACATTTGGGAGGAACCATACCTTTTTAAAAGGTGTTCAGATGGAATTATCTGGAGGTGTGTCCCAGATGAAGAAAAACAGCAGATTCTTTGGCACTGTCATGGTTCTGAGTATGGAGGCCACTTTGGTGGTGAAAGAACAGCTACAAAGGTCCTTCAAAGTGGGTTTTACTGGCCGACTCTCTTCAGAGACTAAAGAGCATTTGTAAAGCACTGTGACAGATGTGAAAAAGCCACGAATCTCCCTGCCAACCATGAAATGCCACAGCAGGGGATTCTTGAGGTTGAGTTGTTTGATGTGTAGGGTATTGATTTCATGGGACCTTTCCCACCCTCACATTCAAACAACTATATTCTAGTGGCAGTCGACTATGTGTCCAAGTGGGTGGAAGTTGTGGCTTTGCCCACCAATGATGCCAAGGTGGTAATGAGCTTTCTTCAGAGATATATCTTCAGCCGGTTTGGTGTCCCAAGGACACTCATTAGTGATAGAGGAAGTCACTTCTGTAACAGATAGCTGGACTCTCTTCTGCATAGATATGGAGTCCGTCATAAAGTGGCAACCCCCTATCACCCTCAGACAAGTGGACAGGTTGAAGTTTCCAACAGGGAACTTAAGAGGATTCTAGAGAAGACCGTCAGTGTTTCAAGAAAGGACTGGTCAAGGAAGCTTGATGATGCTCTCTAGGCATACCGGACAGCGTACAAGACTCCTATTGGCATGTCCCCTTATCAGTTGGTCTATGGCTGATGACAAGTCATCTTAGCCTAGTTTTACTAGTCTTTTTCTTTGTTTTTATTAGGTTTTATGCACTTTCTTGCATTGTAAGTAAGTAATTTGAAGTGGAATTGCATGGTTTCTTAGAATCAATCAACCACCCTTTAATTGATACAAAATCATGAGGTTTAAGCTAAATTTAATTGATAATTAATTAATTTATAAACCTTGTAAATTTTGTGATACTTTGATTGGTTGATTTGATTACTTATAGGTGAAGAAAGAAGAAAATAAGAATAGCGTGGCTTAAGGAGCGTGTCCAAAGGAAGCAAAAAGCATGCCCAAGGGAAGAAAAAGCGTGGCAACATTGAGGAAGAAGGAAACTAAGTTGAGAAAGCAAACTGAGCTTCACAAAGAAAAATGGGAGAAAGCAAGGCACCAAGCTCAGTTCAATTAGTCAACTGAGCACTAAAGAAGGCAAGGAAACAACATGAAGCTCAGTTCACTAAGTGAGCTTTATCGGGGACTTCTCAAAATTAATTCAAGATGAAGTTCCAAGGGAGGAAGCCACCAAGTTTCGAACCAATGACTCAAGGGAGGCAAGGAACGCTCCTTGCAAGGAAAATCAAGAAGAATTAGCCAAAATGCTTCCTCCAAGGTTTGAACAAGGGATCTCTCACCACCAAGCTTGCAAGGAAAATAAGCCAAGATGCAGTCCAAGAGGATCGAACCAGGGAACTCCATGAAAAGCAAGGAAGGAGCGCCCAACCCTTCCAAGGAAATTAGCTTCAAATTTCCTCCACCAAGAGTTGAACTTGGGACCTTGAAGCCAAAAGCAAGGCGCCACAAATGGGGAGCTCAGTTGGTTTTCCCAACGGAGCGCTACTCTCCCCCATCTCCCCACATTTTAGCGCAACAAGAAGTGCACCAAGGGGCTGTGACGCGCACATTGACACGGCCAAGGATGCCATGATGCGCACAATATTGACACACCAAAGGCAAGCATAGAGCTCAGTTCACTTTTTCAACTGAGCTCTATTAAAAATCAACTCAACCAAGGCTAGACGCACCAAATTGGACACGGACAGCAACATTTGGGGGCTCAGTTTGGTATTTGAACTGAGCTTTCCCCTGGAAGGTGCATTTGGGCCAAAATTCACTAAAAATTCAATTTAATTCATTTCTTCACCAAATTTTAAAGCCCACCCAAATTTTTAGATCCAAATTAGGAAGTGTATAAATAGGTGTTAGTTTGATTTAGGAAAGGGACTTTTACATCTAGCAATTTTTTACTTTTCACTTTTGGCTTTCTT
The DNA here is from genome assembly GCF_003086295.3 of Arachis hypogaea. Taxonomy (NCBI): domain Eukaryota; kingdom Viridiplantae; phylum Streptophyta; class Magnoliopsida; order Fabales; family Fabaceae; genus Arachis; species Arachis hypogaea. The sequence continues at coordinate 81,037,360 of NC_092055.1, forward strand.
TTTTATTTCCATTTTTGTAATTTTGAGTTTTTACTATGAATTTGGGACCTCAGAGAATTGGGAAGGAGAATTGATCTCTCTTCTTCCTTGTTCTTGCTTGAGCACTCTTTACTTTTCATCTTGGATCTTGGGTGGAGAATTGAAGAACTTCTGTTTCAATTTTACCTTGATCTTGTTTACTTTCTGCATAATTCTAGAACTTAAATTTCAATTCTGTTTACTACTTCCATACTTCTATTTCTTCTGCAATTTACTTTTCTATTTTCATTTTGCAATTGTTCTTGTTGGATCAAGGAAGGATTTGAGATCTAGACTTGTTTTCTAGTCTCTTCCATTCCTGATATTTTCAACATTCTTTAAATTGCTGCAAATTAAGCATCAGTCATTTTCTGTTTTCATTCTTCAAACACTTTTGCTTTTCTGTTTGAGATCTATTGCAATTTAATTCATCTTTAGTTCTTCTGCTTGTTGCAATTTACTTCTACTTGTTTAAATTCTGCACTCCCAGCTCCCAATCCCCTTCTATAATTCAAGCAATTTACATTTCTTGCACTTCAAGATTCAGTCATTTACATTTCTTGCAATCTAAGTTTCTGCAATTTACATTACTTGCACTTTAAGATTCAGCACTTTTACTCCTTGTTCTCTTTAATTTACTGCAATTCTTCCCTCTCCCTTTATAATTTATGCAATTTAGTTTCTGCCAAATACAAACCACTCAACCAATACTTGATTCGCTTGACTAAATCAACCACTAAATTAAAATTGCTCAATCCTTCAATCCCTGTGGGATCGACCTCACTCATGTGAGTTATTATTACTTGATGCGACCCGGTACACTTGCCGGTGAGTTTTGTGTTGGATCGTTTTCCACACATCAATGGCAAAGCCTATCACTTGCCAGTCGAACTGGAGCATAAAGCTTACTGGGCGATCAGGTACCTGAACCTTAATTCAGAAGCTGCAGGAATTAAGCGAATGCTTCAGTTGAATGAGCTTGATGAATTCAGATACTCAGCCTATGAGAATGCCAAGCTCTATAAGGAGAGAACTAAGCTATTGCATGACAAGAAGATAGCCAGTCTTTGAGCCAGGACAGAGAGTGCTTCTATACAATTCAAGGCTCAAATTCTTTCCTGGAAAGCTGAAATCCCGGTGGTCAGGACCATTTGTGGTTACCAGAGCTTCACCGTACGGTCATGTGGAAATACAGGAAGAGAATTCTGACAGAAAGTTTACAGTGAATGGCCAGAGGCTGAAGCACTACCTTGGAGGCGAGATCGATCGCCAGAGGTCCACTCATCTGCTGAACGAGCAGAACTAACCGTCAAGCTAGTGACGTTAAAGAAGCGGTTATCGGGAAGCAACCCGATAATTTCATATCTTTAATTATTTTTCGTAGTAGTAGTTTTCTTACTTGTTTGGTTTTTATTAAATTCTTACTAATTTTCTGATCATGCAGCTATTCTATCACAAGAATCGAACACCTCAAGCTATTTAAAAAAAAAAAAGAAGAGCGCACACAATGCGCACGCGTCGCTGACGCATCCGCGTCAGATGGGTGTGTGTGAAAAAATAAATTTGACAGAGAGTTGCGAGGGAGTGGCGCTAGAATAGTGCCTTTGGCACAAAATTGTTCCACGCGATCGCGTCGATGACGCGCCCGCGTCATGTGGAAAAATGACCTCCCACGCGTCCGCGTCACTCACGTGAACGCGTGACCTGCAGAATCGACGTAAAAGAATGTTTGGACAGAGAGTTGTGCTGGATTGGGGCAAGAAGTGTGCTAAAAGCACAATTTTGGTCACACGAACGCGTACCCCACGCGTTCGCGTCAGTTGCACATATCGGCCATCCACGCAATCGCGTCCTCCACGCGTTCGCGCCACTTCAACAGCGCGCGATCGCGTGACTCACGCGTACGCATCGCCTGCGCCGCACACCTCCACCAGTTCGCCGCCAGTTTTTAATTTTTTTTTTCTCTCTCCCAAATCCTAAATCTCTCTTGTTCTTTTATCCTTTTATTCTTATTTCATTCTAATATTTGTTTCTTTTTATTTTCAGTTCTTCTTTGCTTGAGGACAAGCAAACCTTTAAGTTTGGTGTTGACGCTTCACTTATAGGTTTTCTGTTTAATTTTATGGCACTAAAGGAGGTGAATCATCTTCACAAAGGAGCACAACCTGAATAATAAATGACCGCTCGGATAACTAAGGTGGTTGAGTTCCTTTCATAATCCTTTATTCCTTCCCGCTTTTATTATATTATGTTCTAGTTTCCTGCTACTTTGTTTTGTTTATTGCATGATCCTTTATTAGTAGATTCATAGGTTCTAGTTTAATTTTTCTGTTAAGTGATTTAATTCTGAAAGATGTCTCATGTATTGCCGACTAAGCTTGAAATCAAAAAGAAAGAAGAATAGATGTAGTGCATGAGAATTTGAATTTAATTTTTAGAGTAGTCTCATTTACTTAGATGTGGTGGTATTTTCTGTGATTCTGAATGAATGTTTAAATAGTGCATATTTTTTTTAGTGAAGTTTATGAATGTTAAAATTGTTGGCTCTTGAAAGAATGATGAAAAAGAGAAATGTTATTGATAATCTGAAAAATCATAAAATTGATTCTTGAAGCAAGAAAAAGCAGTGAAAAACACAAAGCTTGCGGAAAAAAAAAAAGAAAAAGAAAAAGCAAGCAGAAAAAGCCAATAACCCTTTTAACTAAAAGGCAAGGGTAAAAAGGATCCAAGACTTTGAGCATTAATGGATAGGAGGGCCCAAAGGAATAAAATCCTGGCCTATGCGGCTAAATCAAGCTGTCCCTAACCATGTGCTTGTGGCGTGAAGGTGTCAAGTGAAAAGCTTGAGACTGAGCGGTTAAAGTCGTGATCCAAAGCAAAAAGAGTGTGCTTAAGAACTCTGAGCACCTCTAACTGGGGACTCTAGCAAAGCTGAGTCACAAACTAAAAAGGTTCACCCAGTTATGTGTCTGTGGCATTTATGTATCCGGTGGTAATACTGGAAAACAAAATGCTTAGGGTCATGGCCAAGACTCATAAAGTAGCTGTGTTCAAGAATCAACATACTGAACTAGGAGAATCAATAACACTATCTGGATTCTGAGTTCCTATGGATGCCAATCATTCTGAACTTCAAAGGATAAAGTGAGATGCCAAAACTATTCAGGATTGCAGTTGAAAACCCCACTATAAGAAGAGACATGAGCTTAATCGAACTCTCATTCTCATGCAAATTCACATCCTAAGCTTATATTAGTTTTTGGTTGCTTGAGGACAAGCAACAGTTTAAAGTTTGGTGTTGTGATGCGTGAGCATCTTTCCTATCTTTTCCTAGTGAATTTGCATCTAAATTGTTGAATTTAATTAAGAATTAATTATATTTTAGCCAGTATGGATGCTATTTTGAGTTTTGTGCAATACTGTTTATTTTAGGTAGCAATTGGCGGAATTTGATGGAGTTTCTGCAGAGAAAGAGAAGAAGCCAAGGAGATGACCAGCGAATACCGATGCAGACGCTTGGCTCACGCAACCGCGTGGAATGGAGGAAATCGCAATGACGCGATCGCGTGCCTGACGCAAACGCGTGGACTGGAATCTGCACAAATGACGCGAACGCATGGATGACGCGGACGCGTCACATGCGCCACGTGCAGAAAATGTAGAAAAACGCTGAGGGCGATTTCTGGGCTGTTTTGACCCAGTTCTTAGCCCAAAAATCACAGATTAAAAGCTGCAGAATGGACAAATCAAGTGGTCCCACCCATCAGCTGAAGACTTGTTAATTAATTCGAATTTAAATTCAAATCTTATTTTAGGAAAAGATATTATTTTAATTTTAATTTTAGAAATTTGATTTTTAAATTATTAGGATTAGTTATAAAAGGGATCCCAATAGGGTGGTTCCAGTAGAACATTCCACAACATTATTCCATACAAATTTACATTCCATATTCCATGAGCAACTAATCCTCCATTGTTAAGGTTAGGAGCTCTGTCTATTGTATGGATTGATAATATTATTTTTCTATTTTAATTCATGTTTTGATTTATATTTCAATAATTGTTTTCGTTCTTTATTTTATGAATTTGGGTGGAACGGAAGTATGACCCATGTTCTATTTGAGTTCTTGTATAACTTGGAAAAGCTCTTTACTTGAACAATAGCTTGAAAACATATTATCCTGAATTTCTAATTGTTTGTATTTAACGGGATACGTGACATATAATCCCTTTATTTTTGGATAATTAGGATTCTTGTGGCATATAAACTAGAATTTGATCATCACCCTCTAATTGGAATTAATTGACCAAGGAATTGGCAACTGATGAATTTTAGAGGAGACTAGGAAGGTCTAAGGAATTAGGGTCTAGTCACAAATAGTTTGCCATGAATTAAATCTTACATGATTAAAATTAGTTAATAAGAAAAGTCAATCCAGAAAATAGATAACTCTGAAGCCTTAACTGTTTTCTCCATATTTTATTCCTAACTTATTTATCTGCCTATCTTTAATATTTTTGCTATTATTTAATGTCTTTGAACTCTCAACACTATTTTCTATTTGTCTAACTAATCCTATCAAACGCTATTGTTGCTTAATCCATCAATCCTCGTGGGATCGACCCTTATTCACGTAAGGTATTACTTGCTACGACCCGGTGCACTTGCCGGTAAGTTAGTGGGTTACAAATACCGCACCATCTACCTCATTGTCACGTACTGTGTCAGCAATTTGCAAGAATTGTGCCAGAAACTCGGTAGGTTCTTCCTGTGGGAGACCGGAATACTGGCAATTTTGCTGCACCATGACAATGAGCTGAGGATTTATCTCAAAACTGCCTGTTTTGATGGGAGGTATACAGATACTACTCCCGTATGCAGCAGTAGTGGGATTAGCATATGATCCCAGAGTCCTTCTGGACTGTTCATTTCCACTTAGATTCATGATGGATAAAATGGAATTGATATGAATTGCAAAGAAAATATATTTTTGTTTTTATTTTATTGATGTAGAACAAACCAAATTATTAAGATAAATAAAAATAATAAGATAAAATAAAATAAAACAATTACAAATTAAAATGTAAATTTCGAAAACCTAGAGAAAAATAAATTTGAAAATGAAAATAATTGCTTAATTGAGAAGATTTGAAAAACTTTGGATATGATTTTTGAAAAAGATTTTGAATTTTGAAAATATTTGATTTTTAAGATAAAAATCTGAAATTTTTTTTAAAGTAATTTTCGAAAATTCAATTTAAAATAAAGAGAAAAGATATTTTTGAATTTAACGAGGAAAGAGAAAAAGAATAAAATGACACAAGACTTAAAATTTTTAGATCTAATGCTCCTTGTTTTTCGAAAGTTTTGGAGGGAAAACACCAAGGAACACCAAACTTAAAGATTTTAAGATCGAAACACAAAGAAGCCTCAAGAACACTTTGAAGACTCACAAGAACATAAAAAGAACACCAAACATAAAACTTTTAGAAAACAAAAAGTAATTTTTCGAAAATAATAAAAAAATAACAAGAGAACACCAAACTTAAAAGTTTGACATGAGATTTAATCAAAGAAAAATTATTTTGAAAAAGTTTTAAAAGGAAGATTCCCAATTACCAAGAACATAAGCACACCGCTCTAGCCAATTGAGCTATAAATTTAAAGTGTTTTAATAATTTTTTGTTTTTGAAAATTGATAAATTGAAAATGCACAAGAAAAACGAGAAAAGACACAGGACAGGAAAGACTAAAGATCAAACAAGAAAAATAGCAAGAACAACTTGAAAATCAAGAAAGAACAATGAACACAAATTCGAAAATTTAAGGAAAAATAAAAACGTACAATTGACACCAAATTTAAAATTTGAAACTAAACTCAAACAGAAAAACTCTAAAGATTAATAAAGAAAAATAATAAATTTTTGGAAAATTTTTGAAACGAAAATAAAAGACTCTGACCCAAAAGACAAAATTTTCCTAATCTAAGCAACAAGATGAAATGCCAGTTGTTCAAACTCGAACAATCCCCGGCAACGGCACCAAAAACTTGGTGCGCGAATTGTAAATCACACTTTTCACATCTCGTACCACTAACCAGCAAGTGCACTGGGTCGTCCAAGTAATACCTTACGTGAGTAAGGGTCGATCCCACGGAGATTGTCGGCTTGAAGCAAGCTATGGTTATTTTGTAATTCTTAGTCAGGAAATCAATGATAAGAGTGATTATATTTATGAAGAGTAAAAAGCATAAATTAAATAGTACTTGTTATGCAGTAATGGAGAACATATTGAGGTTTTGGAGATGCTCTGTCTTCTGAATCTCTGCTTTCCTACTGTCTTCTTCTTCACGCACGCAGGTCTCCTTCCATGGCAAGCTGTATGTTGGTGGATCACCGTCGTCAATGGCTACCATCTGTCCTCTCAGTGAAAATGGTCCAAATGCGCTGTCACTGCATGGCTAATCATCTGTCGGTTCTCACTCATGTTGGAATAGGGTCCATTGATCCTTTTGCGTCTGTCACTACGCCCAACACTCGTGAGTTTGAAGCTCTTCACATTCATCCCTTCCCAGATCCTACTCGGAATACCACAGACAAGGTTTAGACTTTTCGGATCTCGGGAATGGCCACCAATAATTCTAGCCTATACCACGAAGACTCTGATCATGAACCAAGAGGCTAAGAGATACACACTCAAGCTAATGCAGATAGAACGGAGGTGGTTGTTAGGCACACGTTCATAGGTGAGAATGATGATGAGTGTCACGGATCATCACATTCATCAGGGTGAAGTGCGAGAGAATATCTTAGAATAGAAACCAGCGTGATTGAATGAAAAACAGTGGTGATTGCATTAATTCATCAAAACACAGCAGAGCTCCTCACCTCCAATCATGGAGTTTAGAGACTCATGCCATCAGAAATACAATATGAAACATGTAAAATGTCATGAGGTACAAAATAAATCTCTAAAAGTTGTTTAAATACTAAACTAGTAACCTAGGTTTACAGAAAATGAGTAAACTATGATAGATAGTGCAAAAATCCACTTCCGGGGCCCACTTGGTGTGTGCTGGGGCTGAGACTTGAACTTTACACGTGCCTAGGCTGTTTTAGGAGTTAAACGCCAGGTTGTAACCTGTTTCTAGCGTTTAACTCCAACTTGTAACCTGTTTCTGGCGTTTAACGCCAGAATAGGACAGAGAACTGGCGTTGAACGCCAGTTTGCATCATCTAAACTCGGGCAAAGTATGGACTATTATATATTGCTGGAAAGCCCTGGATGTCTACTTTCCAACGCAATTGAGAGCGCGCCATTTGGACTTCTGGAGCTCCAAAAAATCCACTTTGAGTGCAGGGAGGTCAGAATCCAACAGCATCTGTAGTCCTTTTTCAGCCTCTGAATCAGACTTTTGCTCAGGTCCCTCAATTTCAGCCAGAAAATACCTGAAATCACAGAAAAACACACAAACTCATAGTAAAGTCTAGAAATGTGATTTTTATTTAAAAACTAATAAAAATTCTAAAAACTAATCAAATTATACTAAAAACTATGTAAAAATAATGCCAAAAAGTGTATAAATTATCCGCTCATCACCCACGCACAGAAGGCCGAAAAAAAAATTTTTTAGGAAGGATCACGTGTGCGCGCACACACAGGTCTGTGTGCGCGCACAAAAGCGAAAAGGGCAGGGGTTCATGCGCACAGGCGGTTGACAAACCCCAATTTGACGGTTTGTTTTGTATTGATTTTTGGGGATTTTATCACCTTTTACCCATATTTATTCAAGAAATAGCATGGTTTTGTATATTCTCCTTTAATTATGCTTGAATGTGAAAACATGCTTTTTAGGACTCAAAATAGCTAAATTTAATTCACCTTGATTCTATTAGATACCTTGATATGTTTGTTAAGTGATTTAAGGTTTAGGAGGCAAAGATTGGATCAAGGGAATGAAGAAAGAAAGCATGAAAAGTTGGAGAACTCATGAAGAAATGGAAGAACCGGAAAGCTGTCAAGCCGACCTCTTCGCACTTAATCGGCCATAACTTGAGCTACAGAGGTCCAAATGATGCGGTTCCAGTTGGGTTGGAAAGCTAACATCCGGAGCTTCGAAACAATATAAGATTTGCTATGGTTGAACCGCGCATGGTGACGCGTACGCGCATAGTACGCGCACGCGCCGTTGCTGCCACCTGGTTCACTTAAAACAAAACGTGGCCAGCGAATTCTAAAGCCTTGTGGGCCCAATCCAACTCATTTCTGATGCTATTTAAGCCAAGGATTGAAGGGGGAATGAAGATACTTTTCATACTTTAGATGTTAGTTACCATTAGTTTAGTTTTAGCTTAGTTTTAGTAGTGAGAGTTAGTTTCTAGAGAGAGAAGCTCTCTCTTCTCTCTAGAATTAGGATTAGAATTAGGTTTAGTTTTTAGATCTAGGTTTTAATCTTTGCTTTCTTCCACTTCTATCTCTCAATTCTTTGTTGCTACATTCAATCTTCTTCTATTCCTTTGTTGTAATTTCCTTTATGTTGTTCTTATACTTTGTTGTAGATCTAGTATTGTTCCTTCTACATTCTTCCAATTCAATAAGAGGTAATTCATAATAAATGTGTCTTCTTTGCTTTTCTATTGTTGATCTCTTGTTTTTGTAGTTGTAGATTCCTTTAATTCTTGCATTGAATAATGTTTACTCCTCTTGCACTTTATGTGTTTGTTGAAATGTCTCTTTTAGTTTTAGTGTAGATTTTGTTCCTCTTGGCCTAGGTAGAGTAATTAGTGACACTTGAGTTATCTAATTCCTTTGTTGATTGATAATTGGAGAGATTGCTAATTGGTTTGGAGTGCACTAAAGCTAGTCTTTCCTTGGGAGTTGGCTAGGACTTGTGGCTCAAGTCAATTCATCCACTTGACTTTCCTTTAATTAGTAAGGGTTAACTAAGTGGTAGCAATGAACAATTCTCATCACAATTGAGAAGGATAACTAGGATAGGACTTCTAGTTCTCACACCTTACCAAGAGCCTTTTATAGTTGTTAGTTTATTTTCATTGCCATTTACTTTTCATGCCTCTTATCCAAAACCCCAAAATAACTCATAACCAATAACAAGACACTTTATTGTAATTCCTAGGGAGAACAACCCGAGGTCACACAAAGAGTGCGAAAAAGGCATGTGTGCGTACGCACAGGTACGTGCGGACGCACAGGTCACAGAAAACAGGGGAATGCGCATGCACAAAGCGTGTTGGCGCTGTGAACAATGGGCATAATAGCATGTGTGTGTACACACAACTGGGTGCGTACGCACAGGAAGTGAAAATTTGTTGTTGTGTGCGTGCACACAAGGCTGTGCGCACGCACATGCCCTGTTTTTTTCCAAAATGTTTCTTCAAAATTCTAAGGTACCAAGCCTTAGTTCAACCAAGATTCCACACCAAAACATGAAAGAACCCATAAATTCATGATCCAAACCAAAATTGCCATAACTAACTTAAAATTAAACTAATTCTAAGCTAACCAAGCATAACAAAAAGCAAACAAGTCAAAATATGTACACAAGAGAAAAGTTAGAACAATGTTACCAAGCACTTTTATTGAATGTCTTTAAGTTAGACAATTGGGAGAGCCTTTGCTATGGTGTCTTGTGCTTGACTTTCCCACCAATGCTAGAATATCCAATGTCCTCTAGGATCCAAAATCCTAACCACCAACAAAGACAATCAAAAAGTAAGCTATTTACATATTAACATATTTACAATAGCCAACAACAACACCATTGCAACTCCCCGGCAATGGCGCCAAATTCGACAATGAGAATTCTTGCATATAGTTTGGAATCAATCAAAAACAAGCATCAATTCGTTGGTAGCATAGTCCAAACCAACAACAAATTCTCACTATCAAATATTAAATTCAAAATATATAAACTGAGAGTATAGTATTTAATTCCCGGGTCGTCTTTCCTAGGAGTTGCAATGAAATATACAATTATTGGCTATGAAAGAGATCATGGGGAATTAGGAATGAAAGCAAGAGAGCAAGAAATGTAAATAGCAAGGAAGCAAATGATCATGCAAGAAATTGAGAGGAAAGCAATTAAAGCAATGAAAATGGAAATCAAATAGTAAAAAGGGTTCTTGGCAAGAAGTGGGTAATCTAGGTTTCCTATCCTAGTTATGGACCACAAACATGGCAATTGTGTAGAATCAATCCAAATTAGTCAATCTTCCTTGAGAATTAGTCAAAAGAGCATAATTGATCTCAATCCATAAGTCCTAGTCAACTCACTAATTACTTAGTCAAAGACTAGCGTCAATGAAAACCAAACCAATTAACTATTCTCACACAATGCAGAATAGACATCCACAACTCAATTCCACCCAAACATCCAATTTCTCAACCAAGAGTGTGAAAACTAAACGTGCAAGAAATTAAACATCAAAGCAATAAAAGTCAAAGCAATTAAATGCAAAGAAAGGAAACTTCAAATGAAAGAAAACATCTTGGCAAGTAATTGAGAGCTAAGGCTACCTATCCTAGCCATTGACCACAAACACATGATGATTATGAAGAGTTAATCCTACTTAGTCAACCTTACATTGATGATAAGTCAAATAGGCATAGTTAATTTCAATCCCTAAGTCCTATGTCAACACTTAGGGTCACATAGAGTCAAGGGAGACCAAATCAACAAACTACCCTAATATATCAAACAAGAATGGACATCATGACTCAATGGCCACCAAAGTCACCAATTTCAAGCCAAGAGTGAAGAAAAACTATGTAAAAACTAAGCCAAGCATTTTATCAAACACTTGGTGTGCATGAAAAAAAATAATGTTAAAATGCAATAAAATAAATTCTAAAACTACCAAAGCAAGAAAGTAACAATGACAACTAGGGAAAGCAATAAATGAACATAATACATGAATTTGCATTAATTGAAAGTAAAATGTAACAAGAGTGTCATAACATAAAAATGGCAAAAGAAAGGAAATTACAAGAGAAATAAAGAAGAGAAAGACAAGAAGAGCATGAAAACATAAAAGAAACTACATTAAAACAATAATTAAAGACAGAAATTAAAGAGAAATTAACTAAACCTAACCTAATTCTAGAGAGAGGAGGGAGCTTCTCTCTCTAGAAACTAAGAGAAAACATCTAAAATCTAACCCTAACTGCCCCCCTTTCATTCAGCTTCACTTTGGCCTCATAAAGCTTCAGAAATGAGTTGGACTGGGTCTTGGAGGCCCAAAAATCGCCTCCAGCGATTTGCAATTAATGAGCTAACGTAATTCGGGTCACGCGTACGCGTGGGTCACGCGTACGCGTCCCTATGCAAAAATCCATCCACGCGTACGTGTGGGTCAAGCGTACGCGTCGCTCGCAAATCCTTCTTATGCGTACGCACGGGTGCTGAAACTTCCAAACTCCATTTCTTCATGGTTTCTTCCCTTTTGCATGCTCTCTCCCTCACTTCTTCAACCCATACTTACCTTGGAAACCTGAAATCACTCAACAAATACATCAAGGCACCAAATGGGATTAAAGTGAATTAAAATTGACTAAATTAAGCACAAAAGAGCATGTTTTCACTTTCAAGCACAATTTAGGAAGAAATCTCAAAAGCATGCTATTTAGATTAATAAATGTGGATTTATGTGATGAAATCCACTCAAATCAAACCAAAATATATCGTAAAATATGCACTCATCAAAACTCTTGGGTTGGAAAACTCAAGTATTAATCTGTAATTGGAAATTGCTGGCTAACTCAGTTTTCACTAACTCTAATCCTTCCTTGTGAAGTGATTAGGACTTGTGAATTAAAGTTAATATTAGTTACTTGACTTTCCTTTATTAGTTAGAGGATAACTAAGTGAAAGCAACAACCTTTTACTATTATACTTGGGAAATTCAACAAAGATAGAAACTCCGATTAATATTTTCCTTGTCAAGGCCTTTTATTTCAACTATCTAATACCTCTTGTCATTATTAGCTGCTTTAATTGATCGCCATTTATTTTTCCCGTTCTCAACCTTAAAAATTTCTCGGAAAATTCCTTATCAATAATTTTCACTACTGTGTCAACTCTTTGGGAAACGACCTGGGAATTCTACTCCCAGTTAATCATTCTTAAATTGTGACATCTTCTAAATTGATAGTGAAAATTTCGTCGGTTAAGACTGTACTTACAACGCAGTTTTTACTGGAATTTCTTAACCGGTATTTTTTCACCCGTCAATTTTTGGCGCCATTGCCGGGGAGTTGCAACAGTGTACTAAATTATTGGTTGGTGTAAATATTTTTATATTTATATAATTGCATTTTTATTTTATTTTTATTTGCATGTTTTTTATTATTAGTAGTTTTATAGTTTAATTTTCTTAATATATTTTATTACCATGAGCTCTATGTTTCTTTCATTGAATAACGTGATCATTACCGGATTCGAGCTTAGCCGCATTTGATGCCGAAATCTAAAAAACCATTTCACGTATTAGGCGAGCTCGGCGTCAGTTAGCCTCTAAGGGTGGTGAAGGGGTTTCTACCAATTCACCAGTCTTGTCTGAGGGTGAATCTGAAGCGTCATTTGAGGAAGAAACTAGCTTTTCTTTTACTGTTTCTGTTGATTTAAGTGCAGGTAATATGGCGGAGCCTAGAAGGATTACTCTTCAGGAAGCAGGAGGTCCGGACTTTACACTGCAACCATATCAAGCACGTCATCCAAATTTGGCTGTGGATTTTGAACTGAAGACCGCTCTGATTAATTTACTGCCCAAGTTTCATGGCTTACCTACTCAAGAGCCTATCAAGCACCTTAGGGATTTTCAAACAGCCTGCTCAACTACTAGGCGGCATGGTGCTGATGAGGTTACTATATGGTTATATGCCTTCCCATTTTCTCTTGAGGGAAAGGCAAGGGAGTGGTTCTATACTCAACCTGAAGCGGTTGTTACTAATTGGGATCTGCCCAGAAGGGAATTCCTGGACAAGTTCTTTCCAGCTGAAGTTACAGATAGACTGAGGAAAGAAATCTCTTACATTATCCAAGGTAAATCAGAGACTCTTTACGAGTATTGAGTACGCTTCAGGAATCTCCTAGACTCATGTCTCCATCACAAGATCGACCAGTTGGTGTTGATTAGCTATTTCTGCCAAGGCATGGAGCCTCAAGACAAGACTATACTAGATGCTGCGAGTAATGGCTCCCTGACTAAGTACAAGACGGCGACAGAAGCGTGGCAACTGATCACCGATCTAGTTGAGTCTACCCAAAATGCAAGGCACAGGAACAACCATCCCAAGGAAATTACGGAGGTTTCCTCTAGTAGTGAGACTGCTGCTCTCACCAAGACTATAGAAAAGATGACCAATATACTGAAGCAACTCGAGCTCAATCAACAACAACCTCAGCCTCCTCCACAACAACAGTGTCAACAGTTGGTCCCTCAGAGAGTGTGTGGAATATGCGCTTGTTATTCTCATTACACTGATGAATGCCCACAACTCTAATAAGAAGACAACACCTTGGCTGCTACCAATACTTATTACAACCGTCCGAATCAAGGATACTATCAACAAGGCAGTAATTACAACCAAGGTGGTAACTACAATCAAGGTTGGCAAGACAACTCTAACCAAGGATGGAGAGACAATTCCAACCAATGGTGGAGAGACAATTCCAACCAAGGATAAAGGGACAACTACAATCAAGGAGGCAGAGACAATGACGAAAATTAGAGGTGAAACAACAACAACTATCAGCAGAACCGGTATCAACAGAACCCTCCATACCAACAGCAGAACCAAGGCCAAACTTACCGAGCACCTCACCAAAGGCAAGCCCAAGCACCTCAAAACAACCAAACACAAGCCCCTCAAATTACTTACCCCCTCCCTCCTCCAATGATGAGATGCTTCGCTCTATTGTACAAGGACAAAAAGACCTTTAGAATACACTTACCTCTAGCATAACCGGTCTTACCTCTACTTTACAAGCTCTCATATCCCGAATGGAACCACCCTCTACCCCCTACAGTCAACCTTCAAGCTCTAGTGCTCTTCCCTCTTAACCTTTACCCGACCCCAAAGGTGGTATCAATACCATTACTTTGAGGTCTAGAACCAAATTGCAAGAGAGGAGTCCCGAGGAGCTAAGCTCAAGAGAAGACATTCAAGTTGAAGATATTGTTGAGGTAGAAGATGTTGAAGAAGAGGATGAGGTACAAGATGCGGTTGATGCGAAAGCAACTCAACCAAGGAATGGAGTATGTAATGAAGATGATGCTGTAAGAGAAGCCATTCCCATTCCTTTTCCACACCTTGCTAGGAGGACCAAGAAGCAAGTGGAGCTAGACCCAAAGATGGTGGAGATCTTCAAAAAGGTTGAGGTAACTATTCCTCTTTTTGATGCTATTTGCCAAGTACTTAAATATGCTAAGTTTCTAAAAGATTTATGCATGAATAAAGATAAAATACATGATTTAGAAACCATTCCTTTAGGTAGCTCTATTTCTGCTTTAATGGGTGCTATACTGGAGAAATGTGGTGATCCGGTCCTTGCATGGTTACTTGTACTATAGAGGGTGTACAATTTTTTGACTGCATGTGTGATTTAGGTGCATGTGTTAGTATTATGCCATTATCTGTATATGATGCTTTGAGGCTCCCTCCGTTAAAAAGGTCGGCAGCACATTTTGTTTTGGCAGATAAGAGCATAATCTCAATGGTTGGCATTGCAGATGACGCCCTGGTGAGCATCAAGGGGTTGACATTCCCTATTGACTTCTATATTTTAGAGATGCCCCCTAGTGACTCAGGAAGACCTTCATCCATCTTGCTTGGAAAGGCCATTTTTGAAGACTTCGTGGTTCAAATTAGATGCCTTCTCGGGTACCTATTCATTTGAGATAGATGGCAGAGCCGTGAGCTTCAACCTAGATGAAGCTATGAAGCACCCACCGAAAGATCACTCCATCTTTCAGTGTGACATTATTGATGAGACAGTGGCTGAAGTTCTCCAAGAGGCAGTAGAAGAGATGAACATAGAGCAAGGTGCAAGTGTGGGGAAGCACTCTGAAGAGACTGAAGATACCTTGCTAACTCCAATGGTTCCAGATAATTAATAGCCAAGCCATGAGCTAAAAATGGAGGTGAAGCCCCTTCCACCCTACCTCAAGTATGCTTATCTTGAGCATAATCAGAAGCTCCCAGTTATTATTGCAAGGGAACTCACTTCCCAACAAGAGGAGTAGTTGCTTAGTGTGCTTAGAAGACACAAGAAAGCTATTGGGTAGAGTTTGGCAGACATATTAGGTATCAACCCTCAAGTCTGTGAGCACCACATATTTCTAGAGGAAGTAGCAAGGCCCATCCATCAACGTCAAAGGCAGTTGAACCCCACCATTTTAGATGTTGTCAAGAAGGAAGTGACCAGACTGCTTGAAGCCGACATCATCTATCCAATCTCGGATAGTGAATGGGTTAGCCCAGTACAGGTGGTTCCAAAGAAGTCTGGCATTACAACAGTGAAGAATGAGCATGGGGAACTCATGGCTACAAGAGTGCAGAACTCCTAGAGGATGTGCATTGACTATAGGCGACTGAACCAGGCTACTCGCAAGGATCACTACCCACTACCTTTTATCGATCAAATGCTTGATCTCTTGTCAGGTAAATCACACTACTGTTTTTTAGATGGTTACACTGGCTATTTTCAAATTCATATAGCTCCAGAAGATCAGGAGAAAACTACTTTTACATGCCCCTTTGGAACGTATGCGTATAAGAGAATGCCTTTTGGCTTATGTAATGCACCGGCTACGTTTCAAAGATGCATGATGAGTATTTTCTCAGATCTTCTTGAACACTGTATGGAAGTTTTCATGGATGACTTTAGTGTTTATGGTGATTCATTCGACCTTTGTTTGGATAATTTAGCTAGAGTATTAGAAAGGTGTGTTAGTTCAAACCTTGTGCTTAATTTTGAAAAATGTCATATTATGGTAAAACAAGGTATTATTCTAGGACATGTTTCTAATACTGGCATATCTGTAGATCCTGCAAAGGTAGATGTTATTTCTGGTTTACCTTACCCCTCCTCCATGAGGGAAGTCCGTTCATTTCTTGGTCATGCAGGTTTCTACCGATGATTTATTAAGGACTTCAGTAAGGTTGCACTGCCTTTGTTTTGACTGCTGCAGAAGGACGTAGAGTTCAAGTTGAATGAAGACTGTATGGAGGCATTTGATAAGCTGAAAATTTCCTTGACCCAAGATCCTATTGCGAGAGGGCCTGACTGGAGTAGGCCGTTTGAGATAATGTGTGACGCATCCAACTATGAGATAGGAGCGGCGCTAGCTCAGCTTGAAGGTAAGGACCCTTATATAATTGCTTATGCTTCTAAGACTTTAGATGGTGCTCAGTCTAATTATACTACCACTGGGAAAGAGCTTTTAGCTATTGTTTTTGCTTTGGATAAATTTCAAGCCTATTTACTTGGAACTAAGATGGTAGTATATTCAGACCATGCAGCTCTAAAATATTTATTAGCTAAAAAAGAGTCCAAACCAAGGTTAATCCGTTGGATATTGTTGCTGCAAGAGTTTGATTTAGAGATCAAAGATAGGAGTAGTTCCCAAAATTTAGTGGCGGATCACTTGAGTCGCCTAGAGCACATTAAAAGTGACTCCACTCCTATCAATGATGCTTTTTCACTTGATAGCTTGCACGCAATATCTGAGGTTGTTTCCCGGTATGCACCTATAGCTAATTATTTGGTTAGTCATACCTTTCCTCCTAATTTTTTTAATCACCAAAAGGACAAGCTTAAAAGCGAGTCCAAGTATTACATATGGGATGACCCATATTTATGGAGATGCGGTGCCGACCAAATAATCAAAAGGTGTGTGCCACAATCAGAATTTCAGTCAATTTTAGAAGCCTACCACTCTTCTGAGAGTGGTGGACACTTTGGTCCTCAATGAACTGCTAGAAAAATTTTAGACTATGGATTCTAGTGGCCCACACTTTTTAAGGATACAACTGCTTTCCGTGAATCTTGCCCCCTATGCCAAAGGTTTGGGAATATATCCAAGAGGGATGAGATGCCCCAACAACTTACGTTGTTCTGTGAAATTTTTTATGTTTGGGGTATTGACTTCATGGGTCCATTTTCAAACTCTAATGGTTTCTTATAAATATTGTTAGCTGTTAATTATCTTTCTAAATGGGTGGAAGCAATTTCTACCCGTACTGATGATGCTAACATTGTTGTTTCTTTTATTCGAAATAATATTATTTGTTGCTTTGGATCACCACGAGCAATCGTGAGTGATCAAAGCTCTCATTTTTGTAACAAGAGAATGACAGCTCTATTGAAGAAACATGGCATTATTCACAAAGTGGCGACGGCGCACCATCCCCAAACTAATGGACAAGCCGAGGTGTCTAACAGAGAGATAAAGCACATATTGGAGAAGATCGTCAAGCCTCATAGAAAAGAATGGAGTACTAGGCTTGCAAACGCGCTTTGGGCTTATCAGACAGCTTACAAGACACCCATCGGAATGAGTCCATTCCACCTAGTCTACGGGAAGGCTTGTCACCTCCCAGTGGAGGTGGAGCACAAAGCTTTCTGGGCAGTG
This sequence comes from Arachis hypogaea, assembly GCF_003086295.3. Lineage (NCBI taxonomy): Eukaryota > Viridiplantae > Streptophyta > Magnoliopsida > Fabales > Fabaceae > Arachis > Arachis hypogaea. The sequence goes on from NC_092055.1 coordinate 81,055,033, forward strand.
AGGGAATGCAACTTAGGATTGGGGGGAGCCGGGGCAGAAAGGAAGCTGCAACTACAGGAATTGAAGTGCCTTCGGCTAGAAGCATATGAGAACTCAAGGCTCTACAAGGAGAGGGTGTAGGTTGTGCATGAGAAGAACATCAAGAGAAGATAGTTTAGACCTGGGGAGTTAGTCCTCCTTTATAACTCAAGGTTGAGGCTCATGCCAGGCAAGTTGAGAGCAAGGTGGAAAGGACCGTATAGGGTGGAAAAAGCTGAGTCGTATGGTGTCTTCCACCTAAGTCACCCTTCAAGCCCCACCTTCTTCAAGGTCCATGGCCACCGCTTGAAGCTATATCATGGTGAGAAGATGAAGAATAACAAGGTGCTAGAGATCTTCCTCTTGGCGGATCCAACAACAAAAGAAGACTGAGCTTGTGGACCGTTCAACTTGAGGACATTAAAGAAAAGTGCTAGATGGGAGACATCCCACCATGGTACGATCTTCCTTTTTTATTATTAGTTCTATTTTATTTTATCAGTGTTAAGTTTTGCATAATTACTTCTATTTTATATAAAAAAAAGGGGGGCAAACGACGCGCACGCGTCATGTGTGAATGCGCAACAATGAGAATATGAATAGAGAGTTGGGCGAGAGCTGTGCAGGAGGGGTGCCTAGCGCACAAGCAACCCCATGCGTACGCGTTCTTTACGCGTGCGCGTCACCTGCGGTTTTGCCCAGCCACGCGTAAGCGTCCTTGACGCGTACGCGTGTTCATACAAATCGGCATAAACAAGTCTTTTGAACAGAGAGTTATGATGGCATCGCGCGGGTAGTGTGCTAGAGGAACAATGAACGCATACGCATCGCTTTCATTTTTGGATATCCATGCGTGGGCGTGACAGACGCGCATGCGTCGTATGTGATTACAGCCCAGTACAAATTGAACAGAGAGTTGTGAGGCCATAGGGCTGAAACCGTGCGTCTGGCACAATTATGGTCACGCGTATGCGTGACTGACGCTTACGCATCGACTTCAACTTTTGCCCACCCACGCATATGCGTGGGCGACGCGTGCGCGTCATATGCACCGCGTCACTTACTCAGCGCGCCGCCCAGATTTCAATTCTCTCACTCCTCTCTTCTTTCCCTAATCCTAATTCTTCTTTTTTCTTCTTCATTCTTTCCCTCTTCCTACTTCCTACTTCTTTCTTCTTCCCTTCTTCCACCACCACAGGCGGACCACCACCGGAGACCACTAACTTCGGCAGCTACAATTTTCTTTTCTTTTCTTCCTCCTTTCTTACTCTTCTCTCATTCTTACTCCCACTCAACATCCTATTTTCATCTTCTTCTTAAGGTTTCTTTTCTCCCTCTTCTCTACTCTTTCATTCTTCTTTTATTTATTACATTTGATTATTTTATTTATTTTTAATTTTCTATTAGCTTAGTTATTTATAATTTCTTTTTCATTCCTTTATCTTGCATTCTTATGTTGGTGTTGGAGCTTTATTTGGGTGCTTATTTTGCTATAATTTTGCTTGTGGATGTTATGTGGAATGCTTTGACAATTGACATTTTATTTTAGGTCTCATATTTTCTTAGATTAATTGCCTTATTTTCTATCTTTAAATTGCACACCAAGTATTTGTGAAAAGACTAACATGACATTTTGGATATTTATCTATTTTATTCTTACACTTTAATGCCCCTTTTTCACAACCCTTGATATCCATGTATGTTGAGTATATTAGTCATTAATTGTCAACATTCAAGTGCTCATTATTTTGTTACATGTGATAATTATTGTTGATATCGATGCTTGAGCTATGCTTCTCATGGCTATTACTTGCATGCTTTAAACCCTCTTGCATCTAGTTGTTATGATATGCCTTCATGATCTTATATTGATGTCCTATTTATATGTTGTAACTACCATGTATCTAAGCTATTATCTTTTTCTTTGGTATTTATTATCACTTGAACTTTCTTCCTTCTGGTTTTTAGCTATCCATATTTAACATTCTTCCTCTTTCTTCCTTCTTAAGGATGGGCACCAAGAAAGGAAAAGAGAAGGCTACTGACAAGACACCGGCACGGAAAGGCACTAAAAGAGCCCCAGCTAAGGCACAACCAACTACAAGCGTCAAGCCACCTACGAAGCGGGTGAAGAGGACAATCAAAGTTGATGAGGCGAAGAAGGCATTTCCTGCAAGGGACTCTGCATGGTTCACTAACCGTTACTGTGAGTAGATGTTCCCCATCCTAGCTGAGAGAAACTACAATAATGAGCATCTACTCATCCTTCCAACACATTTTGTTGATTTTGTGGAGCCCGCATTGAAAGGAGACAGTGGGGATTCTTGAAGAGGCAGCCGCGGGAGGCCAATCTATCTTGGGTAGTTGAATTATACTCCAACTTCCATTCGCCTACCCTGCAGTTTGTCTATGTTCACCAAAAGCAAGTCCCAGTTTCCAAAGGAGCCATTCAGAGAGTATTGGATCTTCCACGTAGCCCAGAGGGGTTGGACGCCTATCAAGAGGCCCAACTCAAGCACCAGACATACCAGTTTCACTGGGATAGCGTCCTTGGAGTTATAGCCCAACCTGGCAGCATTTAGATCTATGGACAATACCGGGCAAAACCCAAGAGTATCTCCGCCCAAGCACTTACCTTGGAGGCTCGCAGGTGGGCACAGATTATGTCCTACTACATCTTTCTGAGCACCCATAAGTCTACCTTCACTAATGACATGGCTGTTTTCATCTGGTGCATTCTTACAGAGCAACCTCTCAACCTACCCCGACTCATCCGGCAGGCCATGGGACACGTGTAGATTGTGGGCAACCTACCTTTCCCCGCACTGGTTACAAATTTGGTCTCTGTAGCCAGAGTCCCCTATCGGGCTGGGGATACGAAGGTCATGATCCCAAAGGATGATCAATATGTCCCGAATGGGAAGTATATCAGACCCCCAGTACCTTCTGCGAGCCAGTATGCAGGCCCGTCTTTAAACACTCCTTCTTCTTCTGCTCCACCATCATCCATACCTCCTGCACCATCCACCACTCAGATGTTCCTTCAGATCCTTCAGAGGTTAGACCGGCAAGACCGGCGGATGGAGCAAATAGAGCGCCGCAACAAGCGCCGATACACTTATCTGAAGGAGCTCATTGTCAGTACTCACCCACCTCCGGAAGAGAAAGATACCCCGGATTCCACTTCACACGCCATCACGAAGAGCCTTGATGAGCCAGACAGTGGACGCGATGCTCCTAGCCCCACTTTGTTCCTTACTGATGGCACGGAGGACCGTGCCAAGCCTTAAGTGTAGGGAGGTCAGTCCCTGACTTCCGGAGGTAATCTCTTTCTCTCTCAACACAAATTTTATTTTTCTTTTGTTAGATAGAATAGATTGCATGATAGTAGTTGCTTGCATGTATATTCTGCTTGGTTGAAGTAATGACTTTCTTTTCAAGACACTATTGTATAACATTTCAGTAATTCAAATTAAAATTTTTGTTAAACTTGTTTGAAGAATTTAATTCGGAACATGGTTTAGAGCTAAGGACACACAAGCTGTGAGATTTTGAGCTTAATTATATGGTTACATTATTTAACCATGATTTTTATTCTTGTGTGTTTTCTTCTCTATGATTGTAATCTTTGGTTTGTTCCATTCTATATGTCTATTATTTGGTGTATATTCATGCATACATATGATTGAGGTCATCATTTGATTATAGCTCACTTATCCCAAATAGCCTACCATTTCATTTACCTTTGTTTGCCACTTTGAGCCTTTTTAACCCTCTTTTTTTCTTTATATTACCACATTACTAGTCTCAAGTAGAAAAACAATTAATTGACCCATTTAAATCTTTGGTTAGCTTAAGATAGAGATTGTGTGTCAATTAAGTGTGGGAAAAGGTGAGAACTTTGGTTGATGAGAATGTGTATTGTTTTTATTGACAAATATTGAGAATTTGGGTGCTACTCATGTGAAATTATAAAAACCATATGCATTGATTTACTATGCTTTCATATATATATATATATAAAGAGAAAAAAAAGAGAAAATAAATGAATAGGGGAATAAAATCACCCCAATGTTAAGTTCAATAAAAAGATCAACGCATATGTGATGGAATTAAAATTGATACATGAGTATATGAAATATACAAAAGTGAGATTTTGGGTAGCTAAGCTTGATTTTAGAATTATATAGAGTGTGTGTGTGTGTGTTAGGTGAGAACTTGGGTTAGTCAAAGATTCAAATTATAGCTCACTTGGCCATACATATATCCTCACCCTTACCTTAGCCCCATTACAACCTTGAAAAGCCCCAATGATGTTTGCATTTGTACACTAAATATTTGTTGATTGGTTAAATGAAGAACAAAGTTTTAAAAAGCATGACTAGAAAAGACTAGAGTGGATTAACCCTAGACACTTGAGCGATTAGAGTGCATATACACCTCCAGTAAGGGTTCAATGCTTAATTCTGTGTTCCCAGCTTTTATGAGCTCTCTTCTTACAAGTTTACTTGTCTCTTATTGTGTGATTTGAATTACTGGAATCTGATTTATGTTTGTCTTAGAGAACTTGTTTACTTTTAACCAAGTAGGTAGAAACTTCTTAGCATATAGTTGCATTTGTATACACAGGTTGCATTGCATAAGTCTTATTTTTCCGCATTCATTCTTTTGGTCTCCTTGAGCTTAGCAAGAGGACATTGATGAGCGGATAATTTATACGCTTTTTGGCAATGTTTTTAGTATGTTTTTAGTATGATTTAGTTAGTTTTTATTATATTTTTATTAGTTTTTAAATAAAAATCATATTTCTGGACTTTACTATGAGTTTGTATGTTTTTCTGTAATTTCAGGTATTTTCTGGCTAAAATTGAGGGAGCTTAGCAAAAATCTGATTCAGGCTGAAAAAGGACTGCAGATGCTGTTGAATTCTGACCTCCCTGCACTCTAAATGGATTTTCTGGAGCTACAGAAGTTCAAATGGCGCGCTCTCAATTGTTTTGGAAAGTAGACATCCAGGGCTTTCCAACAATATATAATAATCCATACTTTGCTCAAGGATAGACGACGTAAACTGGCGTTAAACGCCAGTTCCATGTTGCAGTCTGGCGTTAAACGCCAGAAACAAGTTACAAGTTGGAGTTAAACGCCCAAAACAGGTTACAACCTGGCGTTTAACTCCAGAAACAGCCTAGGCACGTGTAAAGCTTAAGTCTCAGCCCCAGTACACACCAAGTGGACCCCAGAAGTGGATTTCTGCACTATCTATCTTAGTTTACTCATTTTCTGTAAACCTAGGTTACTAGTTTAGTATTTAAACAACTTTTAGAGATTTATTTTGTACCTCATGACATTTTTAGATCTGAACTTTGTACTCTTTGACAGCATGAGTCTCTAAACTCCATTGTTGGGGGTGAGGAGCTCTGCTGTGTCTCGATGAATTAATGCAATTATTTCTATTTTCTATTCAAACACGCTTGTTTCTATCTAAGATGTTTATTCGCACTTCAATATGATGGATGTGATGATCCGTGACACTCATCATCATCCTCAACCTATGAATGTGTGCCTGACAACCACCTCCGTTCTACCTTCGATTGAATGAATATCTCTTGGATTCCTTAATCAGAATCTTCGTGGTATAAGCTAGAATCCATTGGCAGCATTCCTGAGAATCCGAAAAGTCTAAACCTTGTCTGTGGTATTCCAAGTAGGATTCAGGGATTGAATGACTGTGACGAGCTTCAAACTCACAAGGGTTAGGCGTAGTGACAGACGCAAAAGGATCAATAGATTCTATTCCAGCATGAGTGGGAACCGACAGATGATTAGCCATGCGGTGACAGCGCACCTGGACCTTTTTCACTGAGAGGACGGATGGTAGCCATTGACAATGGTGATCCACCAACACACAGCTTGCCATAGGAGGAACCTTGCGTGCGTGAAGAAGAGGACAGGGGGAAAGCAGAGATTCAGAAGACAAAGCATCTCCAAAGCTCCAACATATTCTCCATTACTGCAGAACAAGTATTTAATCCATGCTCTTTTATTCTTCGCAATTCATATTGATAATTATAATTGATTTCCTGACTAAGATTTACAAGATAACCATAGATTGCTTCAAACCAACAATCTCCGTGGGATCGACCCTTACTCACGTAAGGTATTACTTGGACGACCCAGTGCACTTGCTGGTTAGTTGTGCGAATTTGTGAGAAATAGTAATATTGACATTGACATACACAAATTCGTGCACCAAGTTTTTGGCGCCATTGCCGGGGATTGTTCGAGTTTGAACAACTGACGGTTCATTTTGTTGCTTAGATTAGGAAAAATTTTTCTTTTTTGTTTAGAGTCTTTTATTATTGTTTTTGGTTGAAATTTCTTTTTTTAATCCTTATTTTCTCTTTTTAAAATTTTTCGAAAATTCTATAAACTGAAAATTGAGTTTTTCTGTTTGAGTTTAGTTTCATGTTTTAAGTTTGGTGTCAATTGCATGTTTTTATTTTCTTTTAAATTTTTGAAATTGTGTTCATTGTTCTTTCTTAATCTTCAAGTTGTTCTTCTTTATTTTCCTTGTTTGATCTTTAGTTTTTCTTGTTTTGTGATTTTTCTTGTTTTTCTTGTGCATTTTCGAATTATTAGCATCTAAAAAAAAGGATTTATTTATACCTTGTTAAAACACTTTAAATTTATAGCTCAATTGGCTAGAGCGTGGTGCTTATGTTCTTGGTAATTGGCTATCCTCTTTTTAAAAACTTTTTCAAAAATAATTTTTCTTTGAATAAATCTTGTGCCAAACTTTAAGTTTGGTGTTTTCTTGTTGATTTTTCTTTAGTTTTCGAAAGTTTTATTTTGGTTTTCCAAAAATTTTAAGTTTGGTGTTCTATCTTCATGTTCTTGTTGTTCTTGTGAGTCTTCAAAGTGTTCTTGAGTCTTCCTTGTGTTTTGATCTTAAAATTTTTAAGTTTGGTGTTCCTTGGTATTTCCCTCCAAAATTTTCGAAAATAAGGAGCATTAGATCTAAAAATTTTAAGTTTTGTGTCTTTTTATTGTTTTTCTCTTTCCTCATTGAATTCAAAAATATCTTTTTCCTTTATTTTAATTGATTTTTCGAATTTTCCTTTTAAAAATTCAGATTTTATTTTAAAAATTTTTTATTTTATCTTATCTTAGTTTTAAAATTTCAAAATTCCAATCTGTTTCAAAAAAATCATATCTTTTTCACAATCTTATCTTATCTTATTTCAAATTTCAAATTTCAATTTTCAAATTTCAAATTTCAAATTTCAAATTTCAAAATTAATTTTCAAATTTAAAATTTAAATTTCAACACTTTTTAATTTAAATTCCTTATCTTCTCTTACCTAGCTTATCTTATCTTTTCTAATCTCAAATCTTAAAATCAAATCTTTTTTATATCTTTTCTTTTTTTATTTTATTTTATTTTCTTACAAGTATCTTTAACTTTAAGACATATCTTTTTCAAAACTTCCTAACCAATTTCTCTCTCTTCATTTTTTTGAAAATCCTCACCCACATTTTTTTTAAATATTTTTAATTAATTTAGTTTTCAATTTTCTTTTATTTCTTTTTCTTCTAATTTTCGAAAATATAGTAAATTTTTCAGTTATTTTATTTTATTTTAATTTCGGTTTTCAAAAAAAAAATTTGCAATCTGCATCATCTCCCTTTTTCCATCATGGATCTAAGTGGAAATGAACAGTCTAGAAGGACTCTGGGGTCATATGCTAACCCCACTACTGCTTTATATGGGAGCAGTATCTGTATACCCTCCATTGGAGTCAGTAGCTTTGAGTTGAATCCTCAGCTCATTATCATGGTGCAGCAAAGTTGCCAGTATTTCGGTCTTCCACAGGAAGAACCTACAGAGTTTCTGGCACAATTTTTACAAATTGCTGACACAGTACATAATAAGGAAGTAGATCAGGATGTCTACAGATTATTACTGTTTCCATTTGCTGTAAAAGACCAAGCTAAGAGGTGGTTAAATAACCAACCTAAGGCTAGCATAAGGACATGGAAACAGCTGTCAGAAAAATTTCTAAATCAATACTTCCCTCCAAAACGGATGACACAGCTAAGGCTGGACATCCAAGGCTTTAAACAAGGAGATAATGAATCTCTTTATGATGCCTGGGAGAGATACAGAGAGATGCTAAGAAAATGCCCCTCTGAAATGTTTTCAGAATGGGTGCAGTTAGACATCTTCTATTATGGGCTTACAGAGAGAGCTCAAATTTCTCTAGATCACTCAGCTGGTGGATCTATACACATGAGAAAGACAATTGAAGAGGCTCAAGAGCTTATTGATACAGTTGCCAGAAATCAGCATCTGTACCTAAATAGTGAATCTTCCATGAAAGAAGAGGCTAAAACAGTAACTGCTGAACTCAGTCCTGCAGAACAAATTACTGAATTCAATCAGCAATTAGACTTTCTAACAAAACAGCTGGCCGAATTCAAGGAGATACTACAAGACACAAGAATGGCTAATATAAATATGGAGGTACAGTTGAAGTAAACAGAACAACAGTTATCAAAACAAATAACAGAAGAGTGCCAAGCAGTTCAATTAAGAAGTGAAAAAACATTAAATACCTCACTTCAAGGTAGCAGGAAGCCAAGAAAAGAACAAACTATTATTCAAAATCCATCTGAGGACAGTAAGAGCCCAGAGAGGAATAACTCTGGCGTTCAAACGCCAGAAAGAAGCAAGGAGTTGGCGTCAAACGCCCAATGGAAGCTCAGTTCTGGCGTTCAAACGTCAGGAACAAGTAAGGAGTTGGTGTCCAACACCACTCAAGCTTCTAACCCTGGCATTCAAATGCCAGTGAGGGATCAGACACACACAAGTGCTGATAACAACCCCTCTAAAAAGGCTTCTCCAACCACCTCTGTAGGAAATAAACCTACAGCAACTAAGGTTGAGGAATATAAAGCCAAGATACCTTATCCTCAAAAACTCTGCCAAGAGGAGCAGGATAAGCAATTTGCTCGCTTTGCAGATTATCTCAAGACTCTTGAAATAAAGATTTCATTTGCAGAGGCACTTGAGCAAATATCTTCTTATGCCAAGTTCATGAAGGAGATCTTGAGTCATAAGAAGGATTGGAGAGAAACTGAAAGAGTTCTCCTCACTGAAGAATGCAGTGCAGTCATTCTGAAAAGCTTTCCAGAAAAGCTTAAAGATCCCAGAAGCTTTCTAATACCATGCATACTAGAGGGTAATTGCACCAAGACAGCTTTATGTGATCTTGGGGCAAGCATCAACCTAATACCTGCATCCACTATCAGAAAGCTTGGTTTAACTGAAGAAGTTAAACTAACCCGGATATGTCTCCAACTTGCTGATGGCTCTATTAAATACCCATCAGGCGTGATTGAGGACATGATTGTCAGGGTTGGGCCATTCGCCTTTCCCACTGACTTTGTAGTGCTAGAAATGGAGGAGCACAAAAGTGCTACTCTCATTCTAGGAAGATCTTTCCTAGAAACTGGACGAACTCTCATTGATGTCCAAAAGGGAGAAGTAACCCTGAGAGTCAATGAGGATGAGTTTAAGTTGAATGCTGTCAAAGCCATGCAGCATCCAGACACACCAAAAGACTGCATGAAAGTTGATCTCATTAACTCTTTGGTAGAGGAGGTCAACATGGCTGAGAGTCTCGAATCAGAGCTGGAAGGCATCTTTAAAGATGTTCAGCCTGATTTGAAGGGTTCAGAGGAATTAAAAGAGCCTCTGAGACTTCCTCAGGAAGAGGATAAACCTCCTAAACCCTAGCTCAAGCCATTACCACCATCCCTGAAATATGCATTTCTGGGAGAAGGTGACACTTTTCCAGTGATCATAAGCTCTGCTTTAAATCCATTGGAAGAGGCGGCTAAATCCAGCCATGAAGGAAGTGGTGCAGAAAAAGGTCACCAAATTACTGGAGGCTGGGATTATTTATCCTATTTCTAATAGCCCCTGGGTGAGCCCTGTTCAAGTTGTTCCCAAGAAGGGAGGCATGACAGTGGTTCATAATGAAAAAATGAACTGGTTCCTACAAGAACAGTTACAGAGTGGCGCATGTGTATTGACTACAGAAGGCTCAATACTGCCACCAGAAAGGATCATTTTCCTTTACCATTCATAGACCAGATGCTAGAAAGACTAGCAGGTCATGATTATTACTGCTTTTTGGATGGCTATTCAGGCTACAACCAAATTGCAGTAGATCCCCAGGATCAAGAGAAAACAGCATTCACATGTCCATCTGGAGTGTTTGCTTACAGAAGGATGCCATTTGGGCTGTGTAATGCGCCTGCAACCTTTCAGAGATGCATGCTCTCTATTTTCTCTGATATGGTGGAAAAATTTCTGGAAGTCTTCATGGATGACTTCTCAGTATATGGAGACTCATTCAGCTCCTGTCTTGATCACCTGACTCTGGTTCTGAAAAGATGCCAAGAGACTAACCTGGTTTTAAACTGGGAGAAATGTCACTTTATGGTGACTGAAGGGATTGTCCTTGGGCATAAGATTTCGAACAAAGAAATATAGGTGGATCAAGCTAAAGTAGAGGTAATTGAAAAATTACAACCACCTGCCAATGTTAAGGCAATCAGAAGCTTTCTGGGGCATGCAGGATTCTATAGGAGGTTTATAAAGGATTTTTCTAAAATTGCAAAACCTCTGAGCAATCTGCTAGCTGCTGACACGCCATTTGTGTTTGACACAGAGTGTCTGCAGGCGTTTGAAACTCTAAAAGCTAAGCTGGTCACAGCACCAGTTATTTATGCACCAGACTGGACATTACCATTCAAATTAATGTGTGATGCCAATGATCATGCCATTGGTGCAGTATTGGGGCAGAGGCATAACAAGCTTCTGCATGTCAATTATTATGCTAGCCGTGTTTTAAATGATGCCCAGAAAAATTACACAACCACAGAAAAAGAATTGCTTGCAGTGGTTTATGCCATTGATAAGTTTAGATCATACTTAGTAGGATCAAAAGTGATTGTGTACACTGACCATGCTGCTCTTAAATATCTACTCATAAAGCAGGATTCAAAACCCAAGCTCATAAGATGAGTGTTGCTTCTGCAAGAGTTTGATATAGAAATAAGAGACAGAAAAGGGACAGAGAACCAAGTGGCTGATCATCTATCCCGGATAAAACCAGTAGAAGGGGAGTTTCCCCCCTCTATTGAGATCTCTGAGACCTTTCCAGATGAGCATTTGTTTGCCATTCAGGAAACACCATGGTTTGCAGACATTGCAAACTATAAAGCTGTAAGGTTCATACCCAAGGAGTACAGCAGACAACAAAAGAAAAAATTAATTACTGATGCAAATAATTACTGATGCAAAGTACTATTTGTGGGATGAACCCAATCTCTTTAAGAGATGTGCAGATAGAATAATACGTAGGTGTGTGCCTAGAGAAGAAGCATAGAGGATCTTATGGCATTGCCATGGATCACAATATGGAGGCCATTTCGGAGGTGAGCGAACAGCCACCAAGGTCCTCCAATGTGGCTTCTACTGGCCTACACTCTATAGGGATTCCCGAGAGTTTGTACATAACTGTGACAGTTGCCAAAGAGCTGGTAATCTGCCTCATGGTTACGCCATACCTCAACAGGAAATCTTAGAGATTGAGTTGTTTGATGTATGGGAATTGACTTCATGGGACCTTTCCCACCATCATACTCAAACACTTATATTCTGGTGGCAGTCGACTATGTATCAAAATGGGTAGAGGCCGTTGCCACACCCACCAATGATACTAAAACAGTGCTGAAGTTCCTCCAGAAACATATCTTCAGCAGGTTTGGTGTCCTTAGAGTACTAATCAGTGATGGGGGCACTCACTTCTGCAACAAACAGCTTTACTCTGCCATGGTCTGGTATGGGATTCGCCACAAGGTGGCGACTCTATATCATCCACAGACAAATGGGCAAGCTGAAGTTTCTAACAGAGAACTAAAAAGAATCCTGGAACGGACTGTAAGTACCCGTAGAAAGGATTGGGCAAGAAGCTTGGATGATGCTCTGTGGGCTTACAGAACAGCATTCAAGACTCCTATAGGAACCTCTCCATACCAGCTTGTGTATGGTAAGGCCTGTCATCTGCCCGTGGAACTGGAACATAAGGCCTACTGGGCAACCAGATTCCTAAACTTTGATGCCAAATTAGCTGGAGAAAAAAGATTGCTCCAGCTGAATGAACTAGAGGAATTCAGATTCACTGCTTTCGAAAATGCCAACCTTTACAAAGAGAAAGCAAAAAGATGGCATGACAGAAAGTTGTCATCTAGAGTCTTTGAACCAGGACAGAAAGTTCTGTTGTTTAACTCTAGGCTCAGGCTATTCCCTGGGAAACTGAAATCCTGGTGGAGGGGACCATATGTGATTACAAGTGTGTCACCATATGGCTATGTGGAGCTTTAAGACATTGATTCTGATAAGAAGTTCATTGTTAATGGACAGAGAATCAAGCATTATCTTGAAGGCAATGTTGAGCAAGAGTTCTCAAGGCTGAGGCTAGATTAAAAGCTCAGCAAGGTCCAGCTAAAGACAAATAAAGAAGCGCTTATTGGGAGGCAACCCAATGTTATTTAACTATATCTCTTTATTTTCTATTGCTATTTTATGTTTTCCTTAGGTTGATGATCATGTGAAGTCACAAAAACAACTGAAAAATCAAAAACAGAATGAAAAATAGCATTAAAAATAGCACACCCTGGAGGAGGAATAGTCTGGCGTTTAAACGCCAGAAACAAGCATCTGTCTGGCGTTTAACGCCAGAAACAGGCACCAAGCTGGCGTTTAACGCCAGAAGCAAGCATCTACCTGGCGTTAAACGCCAGAAACAAGCTACATTTGGGCGTTTAATGCTAGAAACAGGCAGCAGTCTGGCGTTAAACGCCAGGATTGCACAGTAAGGGCGTTTTACACACCTAATTGGAGCAGGGATGTTAAGTCCTTAACCCCACTGGATCTGTGGACCCCACAAGATCCCCACCTCTTCTTCTCTCCTTATTACACCTTTCCATAACACTCTTCTCCAAATTAACCTCCACCAATCACTTCCATTACTCCTCCAAAACCATCATACAACCCACCTACACCCACCCACTCAAATTCAAACCACTCACACCTCTCCATCTCATCTATTTTCTTCTTCTTCTACTACTTTCTTTCTTTTGCCCGAGGACGAGCATACATTTTAATTTTGGTGTGGAAAAAGCAGTGCTTTTTTTTATTTTTCCATAACCACTAATGCCTCAAGGGATGCACTTCCCTCCACAAAATTATTGGGAGCAAATCAACACTTCCCTAGGAGAATTAAGTTCCAACATGGGACAACTAAGGATGGAGCACCAAGAGCACTCCATCATCCTCCATGAAACTAGAAAAGATCAAAGAGCTATGAGGGAGGAGCAACAAAGACAAGGAAGAGACATAGAGTAGCTCAAGAGCACCATTGGTTCTTCAAGAAGAGGAAGACGCCACCCTCACTAAGGTGGACTCATTCCTTAATCTCCTTGTTCTTATTTTTCTGTTTTTCATTTACTGTGCTTTATGTTTAAGTTTGTATCTTGTTACATGATCATTAGTGTCTAAGTGTCTATGCCTTAAAGTTATGAATATGAATCCATCACCTTTCTTAAATGAAAAATGTTTTTAATTGAAAAAGAAAAAGAAGTGCATGAATTTCGAATTTTAAAACAGTTTAATTATTTTGATGTGGTGGCAATACTTCTGTCTTTCTGAATGAATGCTTGAACAATGCATATTTTTTATATTGTTGATTCATGAATGTTAAAATTGTTGGCTCTTGAAGAATGATGAAAAAGGAGAAATGTTATTTGATAATCTGTAAAATCATAAAAATGATTCTTGAAGCAAGAAAAAGCAGTGAATACAAAAGCTTGCAGGAAAAAAAATAGCGAAAATGAAAGGAAAAAAAAAAGAGAAAAAGCAAGCAGAAAAAGCCAATAGCCCTTAAAACCAAAAGGCAAGGGTAATAAAAAGGATCCAAGGCTTTGAGCATCAGTGGATAGGAGGGCCTAAAGGAATAAAATCCTGGCCTAAGCGGCTAAACCAAGCTTTCCCTAACCATGTGCTTGTGGCGTGAAGGTGTCAAGTGAAAACTTGAGACTGAGCGGTTAAAGTCGAGATCCAAAGAAAAAAGAAGAGTGTGCTTAAGAATCTTGGACACCTCTAATTGGGGACTCTAGCAAAGCTGAGTCACAATCTGAAAAGGTTCGCCCAGTCATGTGTCTGTGGCATTTATGTATCCGGTGGTAATACTGGAAAACAAAGTGCTTAGGGCCACGGCCAAGACTCATAAAGTAGCTGTGTTCAAGAATCAACATACTGAACTAGGAAAGTCAATAACGCTATCTGAATTCTAAGTTCCTATAGATGCCAATCATTCTGAACTTCAAAGGATGAAGTGAGATGCCAAAACTGTTCAGAAGCAAAAAGCTAATAGCCCCGCTCATCTAATTAATACTGATCTTCATAGATGTTTTTGGAATTCATTTTATATTCTCTTCTTTTTATCCTATTTGCTTTTCAGTTGCTTGGGGACAAGCAACAATTTAAGTTTGGTGTTGTGATGAGCGGATAATTTATACGCTTTTTGGCATTGTTTAGTATATTTTTAGTATGATTTAGTTAGTTTTTATTATATTTTTATTAGTTTTTAAATAAAAATCATATTTCTGGACTTTAATATGAGTTTGTGTGTTTTTCTATAATTTCAGGTATTTTCTGGCTGAAATTGAGGGAGCTGAGCAAAAATCTGATTCAGGCTGAAAAAGGACTGCAGATGCTGTTGGATTCTGACCTGCCTGCACTCGAAATGGATTTTCTGGAGCTACAGGAGTCCAAATGGCGCGCTCTCAATTGCTTTGGAAAGTAGACATCCAGGGCTTTCCGGCAATATATAATAGTCCATACTTTGCTCAAGGATAGATGACGTAAACTGGCATTCAACGCCAGCTCCATGTTGCAGTCTGGCGTTAAACGCCAGAATCAAGTTACAAGTTGGAGTTAAACGCCCAAAACAGGTTACAACCTGGCGTTTAACTCCAGAAACAGCCTAGGCACGTGTAAAGCTTAAGTCTCAGCCCCAGCACACACCAAATGGGCCCCAGAAGTGGATTTCTGCACTATCTATCTTAGTTTACTCATTTTCTGTAAACCTAGGTTACTAGTTTAGTATTTAAACAACTTTTAGAGATTTATTTTGTACCTCGTGACATTTTTAGATCTGAACTTTGTACTCTTTGACAGCATGAGTCTCTAAACTCCATTGTCGGGGGTGAGGAGCTCTGCTGTGTCTCGATGAATTAATGCAATTATTTCTGTTTTCTATTCAAACACGCTTGTTTCTATCTAAGATGTTTATTCGCACTTCAATATGATGGATGTGATGATCCGTGACACTCATCATCATCCTCAACCTATGAATGTGTGCCTGACAACCACCTCCGTTCTACCTTCGATTGAATGAATATCTCTTGGATTCCTTAATCAGAATCTTCGTGGTATAAGCTAGAATCCATTGGCAGCATTCCTGAGAATCCGGAAAGTCTAAACCTTGTCTGTGGTATTCCGAGTAGGATTCAGGGATTGAATGACTGTGATGAGCTTCAAACTCACAAGGGTTGGGCGTAGTGACAGACGCAAAAGGATCAATAGATCCTATTCCAGCATGAGTGGGAACCGACAGATGATTAGCCGTGCGGTGACAGCACACCTGGACCTTTTTCACTGAGAGGACGGATGGTAGCCATTGACAACGGTGATCCACCAACACACAGCTTTCCATAGGAGGAACCTTGCGTGCGTGAAGAAGAGGACAGGGGGAAAGCAGAGATTCAGAAGACAAAGAATCTCCAAAGCTCCAACATATTTTCCATTACTGCAGAACAAGTATTTAATCCATGCTCTTTTATTCTTCGCTATTCATATTGATAATTATAATTGATTTCCTGACTAAGATTTACAAGATAACCATAGATTGCTTCAAACCAACAATCTCCGTGGGATCGACCCTTACTCACGTAAGGTATTACTTGGACGATCCAGTGCACTTGCTGGTTAGTTGTGCGAATTTGTGAGAAATAGTAATATTGACATTGACATACACAAATTCGTGCACCAGACATGCTAATGTTTAAGTGAGGGGAGATTGATAAACTACTATTTTATAGTTTATCTTGTACCAAATTGAGTGGTTTTTATCAGTTCTTCACACACTTATTCATACAAATTGCATGGTTTTACATTTCCTTCCTAATTTTGTTCCATGATTGAAAACTTGCTTCCTAAGCCTTTAAATTGTCAATTTTTAATTCTCCTTTATACCATTCGATACCGTAATCTGTGTGTTAAGTATTTTCAGGATTTATAGGGCAGGAATGGCTTAGAGGATGGAAACAAAAGCGGAAGGAACACAAGAAACAAAGGAGCTGACCAGCGAGGATCGACGCGCACGCATGGCTTACGCGTGCGCGTGACTTGGAGCATTTCACAGCAACGCGTACATGTGACTGACGCGTACGCGTGACCAGCGAAGTCGCACAGCGACGTGTACGCGTGACTGACACGTACGCATGACAAGCGCAGAAGACCAGCGACGCGTACACGTGACCGACGCGTATGCGTGACCGACGCGTACGCATTCCAGAGCGACGTGCTGCATTAATCAGAACTCGCAAGGGGCGATTTTGGGCTGGTTTTGGACCCAGTTTTTGGCCCAAAAACACAGACTAGAATCAGGGGACAAGGAGAGACTCAACACACATTCACTTTCACTTTAGTCTAGTTTTAGTTTTGGAATTCGAGAGAAAAAAATGCTACTTCTTCTAGGGTTCTTCGCATTCTTAGATTTTTAGTTTTTATGCTTTTGGATTGGAGATTGAGAGAGCTACTTCTACCTTCGATTGAAGTTTTCAACATTATAGTTTGCCTTTCTATCACTATATTCTTTTGTTTTCCATTTAATTTGCTCGTGGTCATATATGGATATTGTTGATTTTGGGATTTATTAATGCAATGAACAATTTTCACATTTAATTTCATTTCATGTTTGATTTCCTTCGATTAATTATCAGCTTCAAAATTTTCTTTTATTAATTTATTTTAATTACCATGTCTTTCATCTACTCCCTTCACATATTTGTGAAAATGGCATTCATGCTAATGGAGTAGAGCTCCCAACTTGACTTTGGATTTGATTAATAGGAAACTCTTGGGTTCAAAAACTCGAGTATTAATCCGTAATTGAAAATTGCTGGCTAACTCAGTTTTCACTAACTTTAATCCTTCCTTGTGAAGCGATTAGGACTTGTGAATTAGAGTTAGTATTAGTTACTTGACTTTCCTTTATTAGTTAGAGGATAACTAAGTGAAAGCAACAACCTTTTACCATTATACTTGGGGAATTCAACAAGGATAGAAACTCCGATTAATCTTCCCCTTGTCAAGGCCTTTTATTTCAACTATCTAATACCTCTTGTCATTATTTGCTGCTTTAATTGATCGTCATTTATTTTTCCCGTTCTCAACCTTAAAAATTTCTCGGAAAATTTCTGATCAATAATTTACACTGCTGTGTCAACTCTTTGGGAAACGACCTGGAAATTCTACTCCCAGTTAATCATTCTTAAATTGTGACATCTTCTAAATTGATAATGAAAATTTCCTTGGTTAAGACTGTGCTTACAACGCAGTTTTTACTGGAATTTCTTAACCGGCATTTTTTCATCCATCACCCAACCGCGAGTGATGCGATATTCTATTACGCTTTTGTTTTGCTTATCCTTCAAAGCTCTTAGTTATAATTTTTTGCAATTGTACTTATATACGTCTTTTGTTTTAGAGGTCGTAATACCTCGCTATCTCCGATTTATGACTTAAACGTAAAGTCCTATGTGGTAGGGGTTAATTCTTAACTCTTTTGTTAGTAAAGTAGAACTGCTATTGATTATTGTGCTTGTAACTTTTACAATTCTTATTCTAAATACTTGAGTTCACAAATTTTTCTTAAATACTGTATAATATTTATTACCAATTCTAAATACTTTTACAATTCTTAAATACTGTATAACAAAGCTACTTGAATAATATAATTTTTTTGTTCAAGGTAATATTATATGATGTTTAATTTTACATCATTCAAAATAAAATGATGTATTAATATAAAATCTTATTTTGTGTACATACAAAATATGCCAATAAATTATCCACCCATATATAATAATATTAAAATACAAAATATAATTTAAAAATATTTTAAATAATATATGTATTTATGTCCAACTACATAATATTTGATTTAGTAGCTACTTTTTTATGTGCATATAATATTTTTGGTATTAATAATTAGGGTGCTCACCAATCAAATTGGATATGGCCAGAATCTCAATTCGATTCGTACTAAAATCATCGGATCAAATTCAATACCCGAATTTTTTGCTGCAGATCCAATCCACACATGTGGATCGGATCGGATATATCAGGTTAAATAATAAAAAAAACAAAAAGTAGAAAATATACCTAAAAATTCAAAAAACTAAAAAAAATCAAACTTTTTTCTTAAAACAAGAACCAAAGCCAAAATTCAAAGAGAACTAAAAATTTCATAGTTAATAATAGCACCAAATTTAAAATAACAATAGTCATATAGATCTTTTGTAATAATAGTACCAAAGAAAATTAATACCTAATAGTATCTAAATTCACCTAATTGTATTTAAATTTAAAATAAAAAATTAATCCAGATGCAGAAGGAAAGCCAGAAGCTAGAAGTTAGAAGTAGAACAACAAGGAGACGAGGAAGAACGCTGGAACAAAAGCGAAGAATAGAGGTTGAAGTCAGAAGTAGAACGACGAAGAAGCAAGGAAGAACAAGCGGTGAGGCCGAGAGACGAGCGACGAGCAGCAATGGCAAGCAAAGAGCAGAGGACTATTGTTACAAAGGAGTGATGTGACTGAGGGAGAGAGGAATTGGTGATGTTGGTGGTGCAAATGAGTGATGTGATTGAGGGCACATAGGACAGGGCTAGCGGCGCAGAGGTCACCTCTGAGAGGACAAACGCAATATGGATTGAACAGAGAACTAGTGACAAATAGTCTCCGACGAGCAGTCTCTAGTGGTGGTTAGTGAGAGAGATCTCAAAGAAGAGGAAGTGTGGTGAGTGGGTGTGAGCGAGAAAGAGAAGCGCCAAAACTGGAAGGGAAGAAATTTGGTTTTGTTTGATTTGAGAAACTAACACATACATATTATTTAATTATTAATGTGCAAATCTATAGATTAGATACACACATATATATTATTTAATTATTAATATGTGGATCTGTAGATCAGGTCTGTGGGCATTTACATGAAATTTGCAATTCAATTTTATTAGTGTGTGGATCGGATCTCTATCCACAACTTTTGAATCAGATTCGTATGAATGCTGTGAATCTGTTGATTATATCCAATCCATATTCACTCCTATAATATATAAAAAATGGATATTGTCCTTTTATTTTAATAATGTCACTTATTTTATTTTATAAATTTATACAAAATATAATGTAAATAAATTATATATAATTATATATAGAGTGCTATTATCAAAAATAGGAGTTACAATATTTTTTTTAGCATATATTCATGAAATTTATAATTATAAAGCTATTTAAAATCACTGGCATTTATGTTTGTAAAATATAATTGAAACTTTGTTGAGAGGAAGTGTTTTTATCCTATGATATCTTATATTTGAATGTTCAAAAGAAAAACATTGTTCATTATGTTATATTGTTTTTTTATTTTGGAATTCCTTTTATTATTTCCCTACTTTTTAATTAAATATCTACATGTTTTTTACCGTTTACAATTATAACTAACTTAATTAATTTAAATTTAAAATGAATTTTATATAACATATTTCGTATTTCAAATTTATAATAGTATTTTATATTCATGTACCATGTATAATATAATACTCTAACAAAAACGTGCAAATTTGACGGTAGCAAGTAGGTCGCCATGGTTGACTAGTAAAACTACACCTCTCTTTGAAGTGGAAACTTGGCTGCTATTATAATTTATAAGGGTCCAATACAGAGTCCCAAAAAACCAGTATTTGTTCATAGCAAACCTACAAAAATGGATACCCAAGTAGCGCCATTTTTCCTTCTCCTCCTCCTTCTCTTCACCATTTTGGTATCTGGTACTGAATCAGCATCGTGCCCGTTTAATCTCAACTACGTTGACACCTTATCATGGGACACATCAACATGCAGAGACCCAATCGACACACAACACTGCTGCCAAACCCTGTTGAGTCTTATCGGCATTGGACTCTCTCAGCACCTCAAACAAACCTCCCAGTTCCAACTCCAGGATAACAATACTTCCGCATCTTGCTTATCTGAATTCAGGTCAGGGACGAACTTTTTTATGAATATTAGAAATTATGTATGATTAGCTCGGTCATAAAAATAATTTTGTTGAGTTTGATGTTAATAACAAAATTATTAATTTTTTTGGGTGATCTCACTGTTTCAGATCCAAGCTTTCACCCTTGTTGCTGAACACATCTATGGTGTCCACATGCTTCCAGAACTCGGATTTCGTCTCGAATTCTTCGAGTTGTGCCGGGATTGAGAACATCCAAGATTGGAGGCAGAAGGTGGGGTTAATCTCCCCACTGGACACTTCTTGCAGTGGCGACATGAATGGCCAAACGCAGTGCAGCATTTGCACGGACGCGGGATTCAAGGTCACTGCAGACTTGAACCAAAAGGACCCAAATTCGACCAAATGCTTCTACTTCACAATCTTGTATGCTGCTGGTGTTGTTAACCAGTTTGGTCCAAGCAATTTGGGCACGGCTTCTTGCATTCTGGGCTTGCCGCTGTCCACGAAGAAAGGGTCGTGGAACAAGGAACAAGTTTTGAAATTGGTTTTTGGGATATTGGGTGCTCTTGGTGGTGTTATTCTCACTTCGGTTCTGATTGTTTTGTTTAGAAAGTGGGATAGGAGGAGGAGGGAGAACCTTTATCACAGGTCAATCGAAAACAGCGTTAGGAACAGCGTTTTGCCCAATGCGGGGGCGAAATGGTTTCATATTTCAGAGCTTGAACGAGCCACTAACAAGTTTTCACAGAGGAATATGATTGGTCAAGGTGGTGATGGGGTAGTGTACAAGGGGACTCTTTCAGACGGCACTTTGGTTGCGGTTAAAGAGATTCTGAACTTGGAAAGCAAAGGGGATGAGGAGTTTTGCTATGAGGTAGATATCATAAGCAAAATAAAGCATAGAAATCTTCTTGCTCTTCGGGGTTGTTGCGTCACGAGCGATAACTTGAAAGGTAAGAGGAGGTTTCTGGTTTATGATTATATGCCTAATGACAGCCTCAGTTACCAATTGTCCATTGCTGGTGCTAATAGGCTAACATGGCCACAAAGGAAGAGCATAATTCTTGATGTGGCTAAGGGGCTTGCTTATTTGCATTACGAAATCAAACCCCCGATTTATCACCGCGACATTAAAGCGACCAACATACTTCTTGATAGCAAGATGAAAGCAAAAGTGGCGGATTTTGGATTAGCAAAACAGGGCAGTGAAGGCCAGTCTCACCTCACAACAAGGGTGGCTGGCACATACGGTTATCTGGCGCCAGAGTACGCGCTATACGGCCAACTAACAGAGAAGAGTGATGTGTATAGTTTTGGAATTGTGATCTTAGAGATCATGAGTGGGAGGAAGGTACTAGACACGACGAATTCGATTTCAAACGTGGTCTTGATCACGGATTGGGCGTGGACGCTCGCGAAATCAGGTCGGACGGAGGAGATTCTTGATGAGTCAATAAGGGAAGAAGGGCCAGAGAAGATCATGGAAAGGTTTGTTCTTGTTGGGATTCTTTGTGGTCATGCAATGGTTGCGCTTAGGCCTACCATTGCTGAGGCAATGAAGATGTTGGAGGGTGATATTGACATTCCTGAGTTGCCAGACAGGCCGGTACCACTTGGTCATGAGTCGTTTCGATCTTCTCTTCTCTTTGGATTGCAAAGAAGCGGAAGGTCCATGCCATATCTCTCATCTTATGAAACAAATATGACTACGAGCACAATGTAGGGATAAGCACGTGGATTTACTACGTTTGACTTGGCCATTCCCTTGATTAAAATGATTGTGACATACGCTTAAGTTGATGACTCATAAGCAAGATTTAGAAAGAAATGTAGATTTAAGATTTACACTAAATTAAAATTGTGTAGCTTTAGGATAACAAATTTCAGTCCAAACATGATATGTGAAGACTCAAATTAGCCTTTAAAACAAGTGCCACAAATATGTTGATTTTTTTTTCTTTTCGATTTCTTATCCCCTTGTGTATATTTGTAATATGATTACATATTATACTAGTGTGCCTCCTGCGCTCCGGCTGGATTCTATGGTCATTCTAATTTGTTATGTTTATCTATATTTTGCTTACAAAATAACCAATATATATATATCCTTTGTTGTGGTTATCGTATTTAAATCTCCTTTATTAGATTGATATTTAATTTGATTACTAAAAAATCAATCTATAAAGTTTAGAGTGGTTAATATTTTTTAATATTTTAGTTAACAATAATTTATATTTTTAAAAATTTTTTAATTAGTATTTTTTAGAATATATTCTTGTTAAGAAATTATTTAAGTTCCTAATTTGTTTGTGGCCAATACATATATTAATTATAAATTTATAATCACAAATTATACTACTTTAAATTAAATTACTTATATAATGGTAATTTCATTTATTGTTATAAATGCTAAATTGAATAAGTCATAATTACTTTTAATTTTGAATTAAATGAGAATAAAACTAGATATTATCTTTTTGGGCTTTAGATACTACTTTTATTTGGGCCTTAGCGTTTCTTGGGTGTCATGTTCAAATATAAATAGTAACTTCAGGATTTTGGTCCCCAATATACTAAAGCCGCCTCAACAACTTTTTTCTCATCAGAAAAGTTGCAATTCAGCCCGCATATTAGGGATACAAAAGGTTTTGGTTGAGGAAGACTAGACAAGTCTTCCATTAATTTCTAATTTCTAATTTCTATGAGTAAAGGTATGTGTTTTGAAGGTTACCTGTAACGTTGATTTGGGTCTGGACGTGAGGTCCAGATTCCTTGTGGGGCAACGTCTGACTTGTTCTCGTACCAAAGTGCCGTCGTCCGAATTCCTCGTGATGAGGTGTGATTGGTACTTGCAAGAGACTCCAATGCTTAAGTTAGCAAGGGTTTTAGGCAGGTTTTTAGTAGATTCGGACGTGTATATACCTGAGGAGTATCAGTGTATTTATAGTAAAGTTGTTAACCACCTTTGTAGGAGTAGTTCCACCTTTATTGGTGGATATCTATTCCCTTTATCTCGGGAGCTTGTTAAGATCTATCTTTTAAGAAAACAGAGATATTAGGAGAGATTCGGGGAGGTAGTTACTTGTAACCGCTTATCCGATCTCTTTCACCGTTTTCCATTTTTTCAAGATTTTCTTTATCTCGATTTGTTTTGAAGAGTTTTTTGGCAAAGAAGATCATCCGAGATTTGCTATTTGACGTGCCCCTCCTTTTTTCGAATCTCCTCAAGGTTGGTGTGTTTTTTACTTTTTCTAGTAATCTTGTACACTGTTGTTGTGCAACTTTTTTAAATGGTCCCTGAATAGTAGTATTGACACCGGGGTTTTACTTTTTTTTTTTTTTGTTGACACTTGTGTTTTAAGATTGGGTTGTTTAACTGTTGTTGCTTTGTATATTGCTAAAAAAAATCCTTTTCCTTTTGAATCGTTTTTACTAATTGAGATTACTGTTGAATGTTTGCCTGCATTTCTGAAAATCTTTAGGGATTGTAGCCGTTTGTGAATGTTGAATGTATTTGGATTGCCCCCAATGGTGTCGCTGCCGGTAGTATAGGAGGGACGCCATTTTTCTGCTTTCTGTTCTAAAAAGATTTTCTTGAAATCGCGTTTTGTATTTTGTTGCTTTTGTCCGACTTCTTTTTACTGTGGTTGATCTCTATAGTGATGACTTATTTATTTTGTTTTTGTAGGTGTAGCTTTTATGTCTCGGTCTATAATTGTCAACATGTCATCAAAGGTCCCACCTTCTTTGTTATCTTAGGTAGATAGTAATGTCTTTCTTCCTGTTCTTGTAGTTGACCAAGAGTACGTTGATGAATTCTGTAGACACCATAGAATATGTGAAAGTCAGGAGGATGAGTAGATGTATGAGTTAGTAGTGTCAGATCCTGAGGAGAGAGTGTGTTTTCCTCCTTTAGACAACTCGGAACGCCCTTTTTCTATGCATATGATTACTTCTTTAAAAAATTAGGCATTAAACTTGCTTTTTCTGACTTTGAGACGAACATCCCCTGGACTTGTAATGTCGCTCCAACCCAGCTTCACCCGAATTCTTGGGCTTTCCTCAAAATATACCAACTTCTGTGTTAGGAGCTCGATGTCTGACATTCTCTCAATGTCTTTTTTCACCTTTTTGTCTTGACCAAACCCGGGTCTTCGAAAGGGAAGTCGTCTTGGTTTTACTTTCGTGCTGTTCAAGGTGGGAAGGTCTTTTCCATTTTTGAAGAATCATTTAATGACTTCAAAAACTATTTCTTCAAAAATTATTTCTTCAAAGTCCGAGCTGTAGAGGGTGTCTGACTTTTCTATTTGGATGAGAATGATGAACCTTCCTTTCCACTACATTGGCAAGAAAAATCCGTGATTAGCCAAGTAGAGTGTAGATACCCTAGATGAGCTTGAAAAGTGTATGTTAGACGTGTTGGAAGAGTGTTGGGGCCAGGCTCCTCACTTGGATACTAAAAAGTTCTTAGGGGAACCCAGTTTGCTTCGATTCGAGCTAGGTAGCTTCCCGACCTTTAGCTTTATGATTTTTGGTTGTAATTTGTTTTAACTAAGGTGCCTTTTATTTTTATTTTGCAGAGACCATGGCTCCAAAATTTGCAGCGATGAAGCAACTACGCCAAACTTGAAAAACTATAGTGGCCCGTGCTATTCCAGAAAAAGAAGTCGGGGAGCTTCCATCCGACCTTCACTGAAGAATTCAGACATGGGTTCCTCAGCTCAAAAGAAGATCATTTTGTTTGGGTGATTCCTGACTCTCCTCTAGAGAGTGCAGTTGTCCCACCTTCTCCTTGATCTTCAAAGCAACCTCTCAAAAAGCAAAAAACCATTGAAGAAGGGAGTAGTATATATGATAAAGGTTTTGACGGGTTGGCCTGGAGTGAAAAAAATATTCTTCCTCACATCCGCATCAGTATGGATGGCGTGGCTATTCAGAGCCACCTCCAACTTATGGCCCTAAACGAGATTTGGATAGCGGGAGTTGTGCTTCTTTGGCCAAAGAGTTGAAAAAGGCTCGCATTAGTGCTAGCCAAAGCTCTCTTGAGGCTATCCAAGCTGAAGTAGAGAGGCTTAAGGAGATCAAGAGGGAGTTGGAGGAGGAGAAGGCTAGACTGGCGTCCGATTTGGAGAAGGCCAGGTCTCAGGTAAAGAAGGCAGAGGCAACCGTGACTATGGCAGAGGGGGTGAAGAAAAGAGCTGAGGAGAGCTACACCAGAGTGTAAAGGGAGCAACTTGACCTTCAAGAGGAGTTGGAGAAGGCAAAAGAGAGGTACGCCACACTTGAAGAGTCCGTTGTCGAGGTAATGGACGAAATGTTTAACAATCCGAAGGCTTAAGTCCAAGTCCTTGCCCCTGGGGTCAATCTCTCCCTATTTAGCGAAGGCAACATAGTAGTTGATAGGAAGATCGTCCCCGCCCCTGAAGATGATGAAGAGCCTTTACCCTAGCCAAAATCTTCAAGTACTAAGGTCAGGCAAAGTTCATAGGCTCCTGACTTTCTCCCCGAGGTAGTCAATACCGAGCTCCCTCCTTTGCCTCCTGGTGCTATCCCGGTCATGCCGGTTTCTATTCATCCTCTGACTCCTCCTGCCCAAGGTCAGAACGTAGTGACTGGGAAGGATCTTAATCCTTTACTTGGCCCTCAGTAGTTCTACTTTTAACTTTTTAGATGACCCGGCTTGTGGGTGTTTTTGATGGACACCTTTATTTTGTAATAGCTTAGTAGTTTTTTGAACACTTTTACTTTATAACAGTTGTGGTTTTAACAACTTTTTTTGTAGTCTTGTTCAAATAATTTTGAAGTTTAAAGAGCCTTTCTACTACTTACATAATGAAGCCAGGCCTTTTCGGAATTCAGCCTTTATACAATTGCTTAGTTTGGTGTTTATGTTTTAGCAACTTTTTCAATGCTGTTCTTTTGCTGAATTTAAAAAATGAGTTCCTTTATATGGATTTCCTTTTTCAAGTTCCGACTTCGTGCAGTCAGACTTTGTTAAGTTTCTTCTACACTTCATTTTTGTTCTGCCTTATAATTGAGGTCGATTTTTACGAGATGTTTATATAACTTCTTACATTAATTTGTACCTCGTCGCTTCATCTTGCCGACCATTTTAGGTCGAACAATGATTTTCGCGGTTTCTCGAGCTTAAATTAATGCGCTTTTATAAGAAACTTTTGAAAACAGAATTTTTATTGATGAATAAGAAATTTCTTTACGTAAACCTACTACTAAGGGTTTTTAATCGTCCTTAACCCTTGCTGTGATGCCTCGTTAAAACCCCCTTTAGAAAAAAATCCTTTTTAGGAAAAAAAATCTTAAAGTTGGGAAAAAGAGTATATCAGGGACAAGGTTTACTTCCTAACTGTAGTACTTCTTTAGGTTGCGTGTGCGCCAAACCCTCGGGAGCTCCCATCCTTGCAGGTCGGACACTTTGTAGTAACCCTTTCCTAAGATTTCGATAATCTTGTAGGGTCCTTTCTAATTTGTTGCTAGCTTCCCTTCTCCCGACTTCTGAACTCTGATATCATTTCGGATTAGTATAAGGTCGTTAGTGGCAAAGCTTCTTTTGATCACCTTCTGATTATACCTTAAGTCCATTCTCTATTTTAGCACATTTTCTTTAATCCGGGCTTGTTCTCGGACTTCTGGGAGGAGGTCAGGCTCTTATTTTTTTCCACCGGGTATTGTCCCCTCCATTGTAGAATATAACCCTGGGTGATTCTTCAGCGATTTCTATAGCAATCATAGCTTCCATTCTGTAAGCAAGTCGAAAAGCTGACTCCCCTGTTGTGCAATGAGGGATTGTTTGATATGCCCAGAGGACTTGAGGGAGCTCATCAGCCCATGCTCCTTTTGCATCTTGTAGTCGACGTTTCAACCTGGCCAATATGACTTTGTTTGTAGCTTCAACCTATCCATTGGCTTGAGGATGTTCCACCGATGTAAATTGGTGTTTTACTTTGAGGTCGGCCACTAGGTTTCTAAAGGTCAATTGGTAAACTAGGTTCCATTGTCTATGGTGATAGAGCGAGGAACTCTAAACCTTGTGACAATATTCTTATAGAGGAATTTCTGACTTCTCTAGGCAGTGTAGTTGCTAGTGGTTCTGCCTCGATCCACTTAGTAAAGTAGTGAATCCCTACTATAATGTATTTGACTTGCCCTAGTGCTTGGAGAAATAGTCAAAGAAGATAAAGTTCCCATTTTGTAAATGGCTAGGGGGAGGTGACGCTAATAAGCTCTTTAGGAGGCACCACAAGAAAATTGACATGCTTCTAGCAAGGCGGGCATCTTTAATGAACTCATCCATTTCTCTTTGTATGGTCGGCCAAAAGAAGCCGGCCCAGATCACCTTCTTGGATAGTGATCGGCCCCAAGTGATTCCCACATATGTCCTTGTATACTTCTTCTAGGACCTCCTTTGTGTTAGAGGTCGGGACGCACTTTAATAGAGGTTTGATATGCCTTTTTATATAGGAAATTGTGGACCAAATTATAATTTTGTGCCTCCTTTATAAGTCTTTGAGCTTCTTTTTTGTCTTTAGAGAGGACATCAAATTTAAGATAGTTGACTATAAGGGTCATCCATCCTAAATTTTAGTTAGATATAGTCATCACATATGAGCTGTCATCTCCTTTTGATATTGATGGTGCATGGTGAGTCTCCTGGATGAGGCTTCTGTTGTTGTCCCCTGGCTTGGTGCTGACCAATTTGGAGAGGACATTAGCTCGGACATTGGATTCCTGAGTTATATGTCGGACCACTCCTTCCAAGAACTGTGCTAGTTGCTCTTGTGCTTTATCTAGGTATTTTTTC
Source organism: Arachis hypogaea (assembly GCF_003086295.3). Lineage (NCBI taxonomy): Eukaryota > Viridiplantae > Streptophyta > Magnoliopsida > Fabales > Fabaceae > Arachis > Arachis hypogaea. Next base: position 81,083,314 of record NC_092055.1, read on the forward strand.
ATGTTCAAGTCTTTGCCTTGATAGGCACCATTAACTTGTGAAGTTACTACTTGAGAGTCACTTAACACTATCAGACTTTCTATCCCCACTTCTTTAGCCATCTTTAAGCCAGCAAGTAAGGCTTCATACTCTGCTTGGTTATTAGAAGCGGAAAACGCAAACCTTAGTGAGCGTTCTATCCGAGTTCCTTGGTTACTTTCTAAAATGACACCTGCTCTACTACCGGCTTTATTTGATGACCCATCCACGTACAGGCTCCATGTAGTTGGACTTCCCCAAATTTCAGTGTATTCAGCTACAAAGTCAGAGAGATATTGAGATTTGATCGCTGTCTGAACTTCGTACTTTAAGTCAAACTCGGACAGTTCTACAGCCCATTGCAACATCCGCCTTGCCAAGTCTATCTTTTATAGGATGTGTTTCATTGGTTGATTAGTACGGGCCTTTATGGTAGGAGCTTGAATATTAGAAAGTCCTAGAACATGAGATATGAGTAAGATATGGTCAAACAAAGACAGCCAGAAGCGTGATATTCTGATAGTGAGGGTGTTAAAGAGAAGAGAAGGTGAATCCTTACCTTCTTGAGCTTGGATATTGGAAAGTCCTAGAACATGAGATATGAGTAAGATATGGTCAAACAAAGAGAGTCCAATTTTGTACCATGATGGCTGAATATATGGAAAAGAAAGGGAGGAAGTTTTCTTATCCTTTTCTTTTTAGTCTTTTGATATTCTCTCCTCTCTTGTGGAACTCCTAGAGTTTGCTTGCTTGAAGGAGACTCAAGAAGAAGATTGGTGAAGTGCTCTTGATTATGGAGGATGGATTATATAGAGGTGGTGTTGAATTTTCTCTCTTTTCTTTTCTCAAGTCTTTGCCACTCTCTCTTTCTCTCTAATAATATTTTTAAATCTCACTTAGTAACTAAAAGTGTGATAAAAAATAAAAATAAATTATTTATAAAGAGAGAGGGAGTCACGTTGGAAATGGAGAGATAGAGTTGGATTTAATAGTCCTTAATATTTTCTAGTTATATCTAGTTTTATCTTACCTGGTTACCAAGATACAAATTAGTCACATGATTAAAAAAAGGGTGAATTTCGGCAAAGAAAAGAAGAGTGGGTAAGAATGATGAGTCATGAGTGATTACGCCCTCACTCATACTCATCTAGTCATCTTAATTAATTTACCTCATGGTAAATTAATGAGTGGTTAAAAATATTTTTAGAGAGGAAAATGAATCTAATCATAAAGATTAGTGGCTAGGATTAATTTTTATTAGATAATTATTATGATAGTAATTTTTTAGCTACTTATTTTTACTATATTTGGTTAAAATAGTTATTTATACCAATTTAAGCAATGTCGGTATCACATTGTATCACTGCTCTAATATATTCTTAAAATATTTTGGTTAGAATAAACAAGTCAAAAACTTTCCATAAAAAATTACTAGTTAAATTTTATTCTAGTATACACTAAGAGCGTTCGCTGTTTTTGTTATTTAAAAAAAAGTCATCCGATCTAATTTTGTATTAATAAGCCGCCGTGATGGTGCTGTCCAACGACGTCGATAGCAGAGAAGAGGGAAGAGTTACGGCTGTAAGGGGGTGAGGGGAGATTTTTCGGCGCTAAGAGTTAAGAGGATTGGATAGGGGTAAAGGGTAGTTATATGGTGAGTGGCGAGTGGCTGCGGTTTATTAGGTCATTTGATGGGGGAAGGTTTAATTTTGGGTTTTTTAAAGAAATTAGTTCGGTTAGAGTTTTTCTTATCAAAATCGGAAACCGAACCACAACAATAACTGTAAAATATTATTTTTTTTAGTTTTTCAATTTGTTCGATTTATTTGGTTATCGAATTTTTTAGTTTAGTTGGTCGATTTTATTTGGATCGTATCAATTTAAATACCCATATTCACGAGCATTAATTACTAGCATTATGCTATCCTAACATAGTAACATTTATTACCACCTGTTGCATTTGTTATCAGGAATTGCATTTATTACTTAGTGCTTATCCTTGCATTTATTATTGTTAGTCATTTATTATCACTAATCTCTTACTATTCCTAATGATCATTATTTATTATTTATTTATTTCATTTTTTTCTTTATTAAAAATAAGATTCTTACAAACATTAACTAATAATTTTAAATTACTAATTAAATTGAATATTAAAAACTCAAAAATCATCTAAATTCTTAACTCCAAGTTAAGAAAAAAATTTTACTTTATAACTAATTTAAATATTTCATTAAACATTTGGTGTACATAAACATAAAACATCATAAATTGAAAAAAAAATAAAAATTACAACTATTACTACAAAAATTTAATAATAATTCAAATAAGTATGAATAAAACATAAAATATCAACTTAACTATTAAAAATCAAGAATTAACATAGTTTATAAACTAACGAAAAATTCTATGTAGAGTATAAAAACAAGAGTAAAATTACACTTAAACAAAATTAAAACCTAAAATCTAAACCAGAGAGAAAATGGAGTAGAACTCTAGAAATCCTAGAGAGAAACTAGAAAATATGAAGTAAAATCTTAAAATTTATGAAAAATAAGTGTATGTAGTGTAGTGTGTGTTTTCTCTCAAAAGTCTTGGCTTCAAATATCATCGCATACAGCTGTTAGGGGTTGTTGGAGAGCCTAATTTTAGACTGCACATACTTCATTAATCATGGCATGTGAAACTACTCTCGAGCGTGCGAGAAAAGGAGGGCTCACGCGAGGTTCTTGTTTGTGCAAAAAAATGGTGCACACACAAACTTTTAAATTAGTATTGCTTTTTGAATCTACTTTTTCGCTCTATGCTTTTTGATTATGAGACCGTTGATGCACGTTAAACCTAAAACACTTAAAGAAAATTCATATGATACCAAATAACATAAAAAATAATTAAAAACTTGTCAATTAAAAGCATAAAAAGCATATTTTTTATACACAAATTTAACGGATGAATGATTTGAAAAACTCAGTTAATTAAGCCAAATTTGCATAAATTAATTGATAAACTCCATTTATGAAGTTTATTAGTGAACAAGTGATTCGAGTTCAGACCTTCCTTCATGCTTGAGCCCGAGTATTGATGTACTATGGACCACCTAGTTTTTTGCTCGTAGTTTGCATCGAAGTTGCCAGTTTTCAATGAATTTTATTGCTATTGACTTGTTTAAATGCAAAAACGGTCTTAACCTCAAATTAAATTGGCCAAACATCTATTTCATTATTTTTTGGTCAAACCGAATAGTTTAGTTTGGTTCGGTTCTAATAACATTAATTCACCAACTTTTGGTTGGTCATCGAGAAATAAATGTGCTTACTACTACAACTAGAGTAATTCTCTACATACAAGTGATTTTCCATATAAGTCATACAAGTCATTTATAAACACGCCGTTTCACGTTTTTTTTTGTGCCTCTTTTTCTTCTTCTTCTTTTTCCGTGCTTTCTCTTCCTCTTCCTCTTCCTCTTCTTCTTCTTCTTCTTTCTCCGTGTCTCTTTTTCTTCTCTTCCTCCCTCTTTTTTTATTGAAATTTCTTCTCCTCTTTTCGTTTTCTCTTTCTCCTTCATCAAAATCACCAGAAAAAATGAAGAAACATTATTCAAGGTACGTTTCTTGCCTTCTCTTTCTCCTTCTTCTTCTTCTTGCTGCACATTCTTCTTCCTCTTTCTGTTCTTCTTCTTCATTTACGTGCTTTTCTCTTTGTTTTCTTTCTTCGTTATTCTCGATTTCCATTGTTTTTTGACATCAAGCTCTGAAATCATTTTTGAAGAAGAAGAAGCAGCAGAAGATGAGGAGGAAAAAGAGAAAGAGTTCTGAATTATGCATAAGGTGTACTTCAATGAATTTTGGGTGTATTTCTTAAATTCTTTGGGTGTATTTTTGTAATCCTTTGGGTGTATTTCTGTAATCCTTTGGGTGTATTGATTTCAAGAAGAAATATACTGTCTCTCCCTATATTGGGTGTATTTCTTAAATCCTTTGGGTGTATTTCTGTAATCCTTTGGATGTATTTCTGTAATCGTTTAGTTTATTTCTGTAACTGTTTGGGTGTATTTCTGTAATCCTTTGGATGTATTTCTGTAATCGTTTGGGTGTATTTTTGTAATCGTTCAGGTGTATTTCTGAAGTTCCATCATCTTCAAAACAATTTCAAAGCTTGATTTCAGAAACCATGAAAATCGAAAAAAACAGAAGGAGATCGAAGGCAAAGAGAGAACGCTTTTCCATACAAATCATACAAGTCATTTATATTCACGTCGTTTTCACGCTTCTTCTTCTTCTTCTTCTTCTTCTTCTTCGTAAAAAAGGAAACGAAGATGAAACACGCGAAGATGGTTCAGTAACGCGCGTGTTAGGCCCAACTTGTAAGACTTGTAAACAAAAATGACTTGTATGTGTAGCACTCCTCCTACAACTATAACTGGATCGAGAGATAATAAATTCATCTTTCAAATATCAAAGATCTATAAAGTCCACTGAAAATAAATTCTCCTGTTTTGCTTTCAAACTTTACACTATTTAGATTAAGCTTTTGAAAATCGAATCGATTATCGAATTTTTTTATTATTAATTTTTATTGATTTATAGATTCAAGGGTAATTCAATCTAAATAATCGAATTAATGAAAATTACTAATATATTTAATATTTTAATATATAAAAAATAATTTTCATATTATATAATGAAAAAAACAATGAATAACAAAAAACAAAACTATTTAAAAAAATACATAACAATTGATAATATAATATTTTATAAATAATACTTTGAGAAAAGGATAAATTGATCCCTGCTTTTTTAGTATGCGAATATTTAAGTTTCTGAAAATTTGGAAATCTTTATCTTTATCTTTATCCTTATCTTTATCTTTATAGTATAGAAATGGGAAGCTCATATGATGACGTGGCACTCATACGTTGAGTCTGAGAGTTTATTTGCTTAGGTGTCGTCACTAGAAATTTTTAGAATTATATTTATAAATTATAAATGATTATTTGATTAGGTTGTTATTTTCAAATTCAAAATTATTTGTTTGGGTTGTTTCACTTAGGTTGTTATTTTTTAAATTTTAAATTATTTTACTGAGGTTGTTATTTTTTAAATTTTAAATTATTATACTTTATCTGCAAATTTAATTCAAATTTAAATTAAAGTCAATTAAATTTAAAAAATTTTAGTCATGAGTCAACTATAAAAATATAAATTATGAGACATATATAACACCATAATTCAAAGTACATCGATCGCTTTCTTTACATATATCCAAAATCTAAAATTACTTTATTTATTCTAATAGCTGGTATTCACAAAATTGCAGAGACCAATCATACAATTGACAATTTGTGTATACGTATACAAGTGATGCAGTTATGGACACTACCAAGTTACGAAAATTCTCAATTACCATACTCAATTGAGATGGTTTGGCTCGATGAAGACGTGAGTTTCTTACTATTTTTTTATATTATTTTAAATTTATATTATTTATATTTTAATTTTGTTTGTTTATCCCATTTAATTGTTCTTTAACTTTTTTTATTAATTATAGGGAAGAATAATACACGCTCCTTAATTAAGAGAGCTTTTGTGTCTCGATTCGTGAATTTGTTAAGAGAAGGAATATCTTACCAAATAAGATATTTTGGTGTTGGGAAAGAGTTGTGTAGAGATACTTGATCCACTTCTATTGGTAAGTTCCAACCAATATTTATTTCTAAAAACATTAGTGATGATATTTTTAATGGTATTTTTTATATTTTTTTTTATTATTAATATATTATATGATACCCTGCATTGAAAGGAGATCTATCGTATACACCTATACTTTTTCTCAACCTAATTGATAAGACCTTTTTCTTCATCATTGAAGTTCAAATATCTGATAATCCATATTTTTCACCTTTTTATAAAGTTAAGAAGATGACTGATAATGTAGATCTCATAAATAAATTCAAAAAGGCTCACCCTATTCAAATTGTGAGTAGAGTTATAAGTGTACCTTTTATTAAAAAATAATTTATATGCTGACGTGGCACTCATACATTGAGTCTGAGAGTTTATTTGCTTAGGTGTCGTCACTAGAAATTTTTAGAATTATATTTATAAATTATAAATAATTATTTACTTAGGTGGTTATTTTCAAATTCAAAATTATTTGTTTGGGTTGTTTCACTTAGGTTATTTTTAAATTTTAAATTATTTTACTAAGATTGTTATTTTTTAAAATTTAAATTATTATACTTTATCTGCAAATTTAATTCAAATTTAAATTAAAGCCAATTAAATTTAAAAAATTTTAGTCATGAGTCAACTATAAAAATATAAGTTATGAGACATATATAACACCACAATTCAAAGTACATCGATCGCTTTCTTTACATATATTCAAAATCAAATTATTCTACTTATTCTAATTGCTGGTATTCACAAAATTGCAGAGACCAATCCTACAATTGACAATTTGTGTGTACGTATACAAGTGATGCGGTTATGAATACTACTAAATTACGAAAATTCTCAATTGCCATACTCAATTGAGATGGTTTGGCTCGATGAAGACGTGAGTTTCTTACTAATTTTTTATATTATTTTAATTTTATATTATTTATATTTTAAATTTGTTTGTTTATCCCCCATTTAATTGTTCTTTATTTTTTTTATCAGTTACAGGGAGGAATAATACACGCTCCTCAATTAAGAGAGCTTCTGTGTCTCGATTCGTAAATTTGTTAAGAGAAGAAATATCTTACCAAATAAGATATTTTGGTGTTGGGAAAGAGTTGTGTAGAGATACTTGATCCACTTCTATTGATAAGTTCTAACCAATATTTATTTCTAAAAACATTAGTGATGATATTTTTAATGGTATTTTTTATATTTTTTATTATTATTAATATATTATATGATACCCTGCATTGAAATGAGATCTATCGGATACACCTACACTTTTTCTCAACCTAATTTATAAGACCTTTCTCTTCATCGTTGAAGTTCAAATATCTGATAATCCACATTTTTCACCTTTTTATAAAGTTAAGAAGATGACTGATAATGTAGATCTCATAAATAAATTCAAAAAGGCTCACCCTATTCAAATTGTGAGTACAGTTATAAGTGTATTTTTTATTAAAAAATAATTTATTTTTTGCTTCCTTGGTCATTAGTAGTATCTAATTTATAAATAATAATTAATAACTAATTGTAATTTTAGGATGTTGACTACATTGGTGGTCTACTTCCAACTTGAAAAGCATTCTCAATCGTTAAAGGGGAAGAAGTAGAAGGTGCTAAAATATTTTTTCAAAAATGAATTTTTTGTTTGTTTGTTTGTTTTCTCAAAGTTAAAGTTAATGTTATTCAAAAAACATTATTGAGATAAAATTAAAGGTGAGAAGGATGTCTTTAATTTAATATAGTATTTTGTACAAAATTTATTGCTTGAATTCTCCAATAAAGTTGTTGACAATGGTGAATCTGAAGTGTTGGAAAATGCTATTACACCACCCAAGCGACTATCTTCAGAGTCGAAAGATTCAGAGGTGGAAGGAGAAACCTTAACTTACAAGAAGATCAAGATTGAAAATGAAAATTGAGAATTTGGATGTACATATTTTGGAATTCCTTTTTAGAGTCTATCTAATAGAATAATGCCAAACATATGTTTGTTTTGGTAGAAACATTATTTTTTCTTGAGTTGTTATTTTTTTTTTTGTTCTTTTTTATTTTTATGTTGGAATTTAGAATTTTTTTAAATATAAATTGAAGTTATTTGGTTATTACTTATGGTTTTATTTTTCAATTCGATTCACACCGTTGATATTTTGTTAATTTCTGATTTAGTCTTTAATGTCATAACTCATAAAGTTATAAATTTCTCATATGATTTATCGTTGATACAATTAAGTTAGTTATTAATTTTTAATGTGTACTTATTTTTAAAAAAAAATCTAATTCTAATTTTTAATTAAAGTATTATGTTTAAAATTTTAAATTTAAATTCAAAATATACTTTTTTTTTATTTTTAAGTAAGCAAATGGGTTTAAGAATACTTTTTAAAAACTTATATAATTTATAATCAAATATGCTAATTACAAAAGATTATATTAAAGTAAATAGAATTACCAATCTTATTAAAATTTAAGGTTATTTATACTATTAAAAAAAATTTTAATTTAGCATTTCTTTGTAGTTAATTCTATCTCTAATGTTGTTCCAACAAAATTCAATTAATTTAATATTCTAAAAAAATTTAAATATTTTTCCTAAATTTATGTAATTTAAAAGGTTATTAATTTTTAGATTGTATTTAATTTTATTTATTTTTATTGATAAATAATAGGATTGATACTATTTATGAAGAAACTAAAAAAAATTATTTTTAAATTAACAAATTCCTATATTCCTAATGAACAACGATAGTTTAATTAAAAAATTTTATTTAAAAATTTAAAATTTGCACTAGCTAATTAGGAAACTCTATTTAAAAATTTGAAATTTGAAATTCTAATACTAATTCCTAATTAAGTGACTTCTTAACCGTTTCGATTTTTAAATTTAATTTTTTTTATTTGTCATATTTATAAATTTTCTCTTTACTCAATTTACATTGTTAGATTTTAGATTATCTCTGCACAATAAAAGTAATTTCATCTTTTTCTCTTTAAATATTTTTTTCTAAATTTACGTAATTTATAAGGTTATTAATTTTTAGATTGTATTTAATTTTATTTATTTTTATTGACAAATAATAGGATTGATATTATTTATGACGACACTAAAAAAATAATAGGATTCAAAAATTTAATTAAATCATGAAATATTAAGTTAGTTTTATATTTCTAATATGAAATATTGTTGATATAATTAAGTTAGTTATTAATTTTTAATGTGTAATTATTTAAAATAGCCTAATTCTAATTTTTAATGGCTAATTTAAACACTTTGTTTAGACTTTTCAATTTAAAAAATATTTTTTTAATTCTTAAATAAGCAAATGTATTTAAAAATATATTTTTTATTTACATAATTTATAATAAGTAAATTTGCTAACTACAAAATATTAGGTTATTGAATGAAATTACTTATTTTTTTAAAATGTGAGATTATTTATACTATTTTAAAAAAACTAATATATATTTTTCTATACCAAATTATTTTTCTATCGTACCTAAAAAATTGAACTAATTTAATAGTTCAAAAAATGGAGATTTTTTTTGCTGGTGTGACGCTAATACATTGAGCTTGAAAATTATTTACTTAAGTGTCGTTATTAGAAATTTTTAAAATTTTATTTATAAATTATAAGTTATTTGTTTAGGTGGTTATCTTTTAAATTTTAAGTTATTTGCTTAAGTTGTTTTACTTAGATTGTTATTTTTTAAAATTTAAGTTATTTACTTAGGTTGTTAGTTTTAAATTTTTAAATACGCTTTTTTAAATTGTTATTTTTAGATATTTATATAATTTATAAGGTTATTAATTTTTAAATTGTAATTAATTTTTTGTTTTTATTAACAAATAATAGGATAGATACAATTTATGATAAAACTAAAATAATTATTTTTAATTTTTATTTTCTGATTAGATTAAAAGAGTTTTATGTTTTAAAATAATATTAAATTTTAATTTTTCTCATGCCATTATTTTGAAAGGAGCGTAAAATAAAAATATTAATTAATTAATTAATTAATTAATTAATTAATTTAATAATAAGATCAGGAGTGATATATACAGGAGGTTTGGATTCAAGATGTAGTTGTTAGGGATGAAATCTGTGCTTTCAATCAGATAAATGTGTCATTCTAGCTATCTGTATCTTTCACAGGTAGCATGAGATACATGTTTCATAATTATCAAGATACTCTAGCAATTTGTAAGAAATATATGGATATCCTAATCTTTTAATCACAATGACATGTAATTCGAGTTGGTAAGAGATTGGTAGAGTTAATAATCCAAAGAATTTAACGGTTGAAAACTGACCAGATATATTATGTAGAGTGTTCAAAATTAAGCTTGACATGATAACCTCCGATTTTAAGCAAGGGATACCATTCGAAGTGCAAGATACATGTATTGCTTATCATTTAACCTTATTTTTAGAAAAAAATTTCGTTAAATTATTTGCACAGTTATATATTTATCAAAGTATATATATAAAATAGATAGTTTATTTATAACATAGAGTAAAGTATCGTTTTTGTCCCCAACGTTTGGAGTAAGTCTTATTTGTGTCCCTAACGTTTAAATCGTCCTATTTGTAACCTTAAAGTTTATAAAAGTGATTCAATGTTATCCTACTATCAATTATACTAACAAATCATATTATATTTTTCAATTATTCTCACTTAGATGTATTCATTCTCAATTAGGTCTCACTTGGATGTGTTCAATTTTAATATTATACCCACTATTTATGTTTAGATTCAATTATGTCCCTAGAAAAGTGAATTATGTAAATGTTGTAGGAATTAGTTTCAACATTTGATGAGCTATTTTTCGGAGTAGATCATCGATTCTATCCCAGATATTTGTATTCTAACTTCAAGAAGAGATTTTTAAAACTCAAACTAAAGCCCTCATAATGTGTAATTGACGGCAAGATAACATTGAATTACTTTTACAAACGTTAGGGATAAAAATAGGACGATTTAAACGTTAGGGACAAAAATAGGATTTACCCTAAACGTTAGGGACAAAAATGATACTTTACTCTATAACATATTATTTTTTTATCTTTTTATTATAATGATATATATGATAGAATTTTAAAAGAGAAGTCCACTACATATTTATATTCTTTTGTGGTTGAGTGGAGACCACAAAACAACAAACACAACTTAAATTGACCGATTAATATTGTTAAGATTGTTCGATTGTGTTCAACACCCAAAATTATTTAGAGCTATGTCTACATATATAATTCATGGACCATTTGCTCAAAATCTCCCTACATGAAAGATGGGTACTACACCAAATATTATCTTAAAACATTCAATAACACCACAGCTATTAATGATAGTGGATACCCATCATATAGAAGATAAGACATAAGAGTAGTCACTGAAAGGAAGAGATTTCATATGGATAATAGGAATGTAATTTCTTACAACGCATATCTACTAATGTCTTATCAAGCGCATGTTAACGTAGAGTACTACAACAAGTCAAATACTATTAAATATTTGTTCAAGTATATGAATAAAGGTTCGGACAAGGTGGCAGTTGAGGTTTCAAAAGAAACTTTCAGTGGAGAGGATGCTCAGATTATTATGAGGGCAAACAATTTTTTAATTGCGGATATTTGTCTGCACGTGAGGCTGTGTGGAGAACTTTGACATATGATATTCATCGGAGATGGCCTTCAGTGATGCGATTAACCTTTCATTTGTCTGAAAAGCAAAATATCATCTTTAAAGATAATGACAATCTTAAAAAAATCATAGAATAAGAGAAAGAAACAGATACGATGTTCTTAGAATGGATGGAGGCCAACAAAGAATTTAAAGCAAGTCAAACTTTAACGTATGTTGAGTTTCCAAATCAATTTGTTTATGATAGAAAAAAAGGGAATGACATTCACGCAAGAGAGGGTATTCTATTATGAGGTTAAACTATGTTCTACTGGGTATATGCGATATCTATTATATGAGAATTTTGTTAACTGTTCAGAAAGATTGCACAATATATGAGTCTATTATGACAGTTAATAGGATTATATATCCTAACTTCCAAGATGCTTTTTATTCATTGGAACTACTGTATGACGATAGAAAATTCATTACAGCTATTAATGAGGTTTGGTCATCAATTGAGAAAACTATTTGTGATGTTATTGATATCTAATAGCGTTAGCAAACTAAATTGTATTTAGAATGCAACTTGGACATTATTAACTGACGGGATATTATATAAGAGGAGAAAAATATTGAAAAACTAAGGTATTTCATTGTGGTAATTAAATCATTATCACATGTAAGACTTTACTTGCCAAAATCAGTATTCACCTATGGACAGCTTTACGTTGCTTTGTCAAGAGTTAAGAGTCGCAATGGCTTGAACATTCTGATTCTAGGCTAAGATAGCAATCCAAAGTCATCAACAACAAATGTCATGTTCAAATAGTTTTTAATAATATTTAGGTAAGAAAAATAGTATTTTCGTTTTAGTAACATGTTATGATTTATACTTTTGTACGAATATTTGTCATAAATTTAACTAATTTATCTATAACTATACTTTTAGACTTAAAATGAAATGTGTAACATAAAGCACAACATCATATGGCAATTGTTTATCTAATGATGTTAGTAAAATATTCTATTGTCGATAAACTTTAGTTAGTTTTTTGGTATAAAGTTTAGTGTAAAATTGATACTACCAATACAGTTATATATATTCTTATCTTTTTAGGTCTCTTTTTTTTATCGTTCAAGAATATTATAAATTTTAAACTGTTTTATTTGTATTTTATTTTAAGTAAATATAAAATAACATATTTAATACACTTATTATATAATAACGATGATAGTATTATACTAAAGTTAAAAAATTTATGATTATAAAATACTATTTTTAATTTATCATGTCAAATTAAAATATAAATTCGTGCATCGCACGGGTTTAACACTAGTAGTAATACAAATGAGGAGCGCTTATGCTGACTTGGCGCCCATATATTGAATTTGGAAATTTATTTAGTTAGGTGTCGAAAATTTTTAAAATTTTATTTATAAATTATAACTTATTATTTGGTTAGGTTGTTACCTTTTGAATTTTAAAATACGTTTTCTTAGGTTGTTGGGTATTTAGTTTTTAATATTGTTGAACTAATAATTTGCTTAAGTGTCATCACTATAAATTTTTAAAATATTATTTATAAATTATAATTTATTATTTGCTTAAGTTGTTACTTTTTAAATTTAAAACAATCTTTCTGCCCTCTAGACCGAATACAAATGGGGAGACTTTTTACTGACGTGGCGCTCATATGTTGAGTTTCGAGATTATTTGCTTAAATGTCGTTATTAAAAATTTTTGTAATTTTATTTATAAATTAATAGATTATTCGGTTAGATTGTTAGATAATAATAAGGATTTAGTTTTTGAGTTTATTAGCAAGGTAGTTAGATATTTAAATCTTAATATTATTAAACTAATTTAAACAAAATTATTTATAAATTATTTCAAAATTAGGACGGTTGTTTAATAATAAAATCAATAATTTAAAAGTAATAACAAAAGTAGTAGTAAGAAACAAGTTCGAAAACAAAATAATAAGAGCTTAAATTTGAAAACAGAAACAAAACGTCCTTTTAAAACAAAACAATAAAAAATTAAATTTAAAAGAAGTTGCTACTTTTTAAATTTAAGTTGTTTACTTAAGTTGTTTTACTTTCGTTGTTATTTTTTAAATTTTAAGTTAGTTTGCTTAGGTAGTTATTTTTTAAGTTTTAAGTTATTTGCTTAGTTTGTCATCTTTTAAATTTTAAGTTATTTACAAATTACTCTTTTAAATAATAAATTATTATTATTTGTTTAAGTTGTTACTTTTTAATTTTAAGTTATTTGAACATAAATTAAAATTTTTAAAAAATACATGCCTCAGTTAAGAGGGCTCTTATGTCTCGATTCATGAATTTGCTAAGAGAAGTCGATGATGGATAATCAATTATTATTTTTTAAATATAAACACTTACACATAATAGATGAGTAAAACAAAATTCAGGAGGTTAAACTATGTTCCACCAGGTACATGTGATATCTACTATATGAAAATTTTGTTAATTATTTAAAACGGTTGCACAACATATGAGTCTATTAGGACATTTACTGAGATTACATATCCTAGCTTCCAAGATGCTTTATATTTTATGAAACTATTGTGTGACGATAGAAAATTTATTACAGCTATTAATGAGGTCTGGTCATCAATTGAGAAAACTGTTTGTGATGCTATTGATATCTAATAGTGTTAACAAACCAAATCGTATTTGGAATGCAACTTAGACATTATTGGCTGACGGGATACTATATATGAAGAGAAAAACATTGAAAAACTAAGGTATTTCACTAAGTGATAAATCATTATCACATATAGGACTTGTTCTTGTATGGATACTTGAAGGGAGAGCTCGGTCCCTGGGAGTCGATGCCGAGTTGTTATCTTCGGTGCCGACCTTTGAGCTTTGTGGAAGTCTGAGCTTTATTCCGAGGAGATGTCCAATTATGCAGAGCGTGAGCAAGAAACAAGGGGGAAGTGTACCTGCAAAGGCACTCCGAAACTTAAGTCAGTATTGAGAATTCAATGTATCCTTTGAAGATAAAATATCATACCTTTATAGGTGAGATAAAAAATGTTGGTTACGTTTCTATTGATCATCTGAATTGAAGAGCAATTAATAGGTTTTAATAAGTGATAATGTCTGGTCGGACGTTTTTATTCCAGGGTGTAGTCCGTTGAGTCTGATTGTAACGTATAACGCCGAGTTATAACATAAAGTGCCGAGTTATAGTGCATAATGCTGAGTTATTGTATATAATGCCGAATTATGACATCAGATTTGTAACGGCCGTATCATAGCCCCCAAGCTTAGCCTGACTATATTTTGATAAAGCATGTTGAGCTTTTTTAGTTATAACTCGGCGATTTGAGTTATAGGTATGGAGCCCCCAGATCAACTTACTTTATTAAAATAATGAATAATTTGAATTTCAGACGTGATTTGAAGTTAACGTGTATTGGAAAGTGTAGTAGTCTTGTCATTTATTGTGCCTTTGATTTTTCCAATATAATTTTGAACCGTTGATTTAATAGATGCAACGGTTAGGTTTTTTCATGGAACTGAATAGTTAATTTGAATAGTTGCTAAGACGATTTTGATAAAAGTGAATTGGTTGGGTGAGAATATTGAGTTAGTTCACCGTTGTTTGGTGATTTGATTGAGTTTGATTGTGCATGTGTAAACAATGCGACTTTGAATTGAAGAGTTGTCGCGAATGTATCAATGTTTGTACTTGTATGATATGTGATTGAGTTTGTTGACTGTTGATAGTCATAGTTCGGAATTGAAGATTGAGTTTGATTGCGCATGTGTAAACGATGTGACTATGAATTGAAGAATTATCGCGAATGGATAATTGATTAAAGATTGTGTTTGATTGCGCATGTGTAAACGATGCGACTTTAAATTGAAGAATTATCGCGAATGGATAATTGATTGAATATCATTGATATAGATATGATGATAGTTGATATAGATTTGATAATGACTGATAATGATTGATATAGCTCGGATAATGATTGATATAAATCTGAAAACTGAGATAATAGATATAGATTTGAAAATAGAAAAATAGATATAGGTCGGCGAATAGAGATAACAGATATAGGTCGGCAAATAGAGATGACAGATATAGATTGACAAATAGAGATAACAGATGT
Organism: Arachis hypogaea; assembly: GCF_003086295.3. Taxonomy (NCBI): domain Eukaryota; kingdom Viridiplantae; phylum Streptophyta; class Magnoliopsida; order Fabales; family Fabaceae; genus Arachis; species Arachis hypogaea. The sequence continues at coordinate 81,098,775 of NC_092055.1, forward strand.
AGATCGACAAATAGAGATAACAGATATAAATCTGCAAATAGAGATTACAGATATAGATCGGCAAATGGATATAACAGATGTAGATCGGAAAATCAGATATAGATCGGCAAATAGAGATATCGGATATAATTTGGCAAATAGAGATAACTGATAAAGATCGACAAATAGAGATAACTGATAAAAATCAGCAAATAGAGATAACTGATATAAATTGGAAAGTAGAGATGATAGATAAAGATCGGCAAATAGATATAACAGATGTAGATTGGAAAATCAGATATAGATTGGCAAATAGAGATATCAGATATAAATTGGCAAATAGAGATATCAGATATAAATTGGCAACTAGAGATAACTAATAAAGATCGGCAAATAGAGATAACAGATGTAAATCAGAAATTAGAGATGACAGATATAAATCGAAAAATAGAGGTGACATATAGATCGAAAAAATAGAGATAACAAATATAAGTTGAAAAATAGATATGACAGATATAGATAAGAAAAACAGATATAGATCGGCAAATAGATATAACAGATATAGATTGGCAAATAGGGATAACATATATAAATCAGAATATAGAGATGATTGATATAAATCAGAAAATAGAGATGACTGATATAAATCGGATAATAGAGATGACTGTTATAGATCGGCAAATAGAGATTTTTTATATAAATCGGCAGTTAGAGATGATTGATATAAATCAGACAATAGATATAACATATAAATTTGCAAATAGGGATAATAGATATAAATCAGAATATAGAGATGATTGATATAAATCAGAAAATAGAGATGACTGATATAAATTGGATAATAGAGATGACTGTTATAGATCGGAAAATAGAGATTTTTTTTTATATAAATTGGCAAATAGAGATGATTGATATAAATCAGACAATATATATAGATCGGCAAATAGAGATGACTGATATAAATTGAAAAATAGAGATAACAGATATAGATAGAAAAAACAGATATAGATCGACAAATAGATATAACAGATATAAATTGAAAAATCGAGATGATAGATATAGATGAGAAAAATAGATATAGATTGACAAATAGATATAACACATATAAATTGGAAAATCGAGATGACAGATATAGATCGGAAAAACATATATAGTCGGCAAATAATTATACTAGAGATGATTTGAAAAATAGAGATGACAGATATTTGATCGGAAAAACAGATATAGATCGGCAAATAGATATACTAGAGTTGAATTAAAAAATAGAGATGACAGATATTGATCGGAAAAATAGATATAGATCGGCAAATAATTATACCAGAGATGATTTAAAAAATAGAGATGACAGATTTTTTATCGAAAAAGCAGATATAAATTGGCAAATAAATATAACAGATATAAATTGAAAGATCGAGATGACAGATATAGATGAGAAAAACAGATATAGATCGACAAATAGATATAACACATATAAATTGGAAAATCGAGATGAGAGATATAGATCGAAAAAACAGATATAGATCGGCAAATAGATATACTAGAGTTGAATTAAAAAATAGAGATGACAGATATTGATCGAAAAAGTAGATATAGATCGGCAAATAATTATACCAGAGATGATTTGAAAAATAAAGATGACAGATATTTGATCGGAAAAACAGATATAGATCGGAAAATAGATATACTAGAGTTGAATTGAAAAATAGAGATGACAGATATTGATCAGAAAAATAGATATAGATCGGCAAATAATTATACCAGAGATGATTTGAAAAATAGAGATGACAAAATTTTTATCAGAAAAGCAGATATAGATTGGCAAATAAATATAACAGATATAAATTGAAAAATCGAGATGATAGATATAGATGAGAAAAACAGATATAGATCGACAAATAGATATAACAGATATAAATTGAAAAATCGAGACGACAGATATAGATGAGAAAAATAGATATAGATCGACAAATAGATATAACAGATATAAATTGGAAAATCGAGATGACAGATATAGATCGAAAAAATATATATAGATCAGCAAATAAATATACTAGAGTTGAATTGAAAAATAGAGATGACAGATATTGATCAGAAAAGTAGATATAGATCGGCAAATAATTATACCAGAGATGATTTAAAAAATAGAGATGACAGATATTTGATCGGAAAAACAGATATAGATCGGCAAATAGATATACTAGAGTTGAATTGAAAAATAGAGATGACAGATATTGATCGGAAAAATAGATATAGATCGGCAAATAATTATACCAGAGATGATTTGAAAAATAGAGATGACATATTTTTTTATCGGAAAAGCAGATATAGATTGGCAAATAAATATAACAGATATAAATTGAAAAATCGAGATGACAGATATAGATGAGAAAAACAGATATAGATCGACAAATAGATATAACACATATAAATTGAAAAATCGAGATGACAGATATAGATCGAAAAAACAGATATAGATTGGCAAATAGATATACTAGAGTTGAATTGAAAAATAGAAATGACAGATATTGATCGAAAAAGCAGATATAGATCGGAAAATAATTATACCAGAGATGATTTGAAAAATAGAGATGATAGATATTTGATCGGAAAAATAGATATAGATCGGCAAATAAATATACCAGATGAATTGAAAAATAGATATGATAGATAATGATCGGAAAAACAGATATAGATCGGCAAATAGATATACCATAGATGAATTGAAAAATAAAGATGACAGATATTGATCGGAAAAGCAGATATAGGTCGGCAAATAGATATACCAGATGTAGATCGAAAAATCAGATATAAATCGGCCTTTTTCGGGTCTTAATGATTTACTATATGACCTTTGTTTACAAAGGTGCAGGTAAGTTTGAAACCATTGGAAGGAAATGGGCCTATAAAAAGAAGGGTGTTTATTTCGAGGCCCCACGGTGGGCGCCAATTGTTCTTGTATGGATACCTGAAGGGAGAGCTCGGTCCCTGGGAGTTGATGCCGAGTTGTTATCTTCGGTGCCGACCTTTATTCCGAGGAGATGTCCAATTATGCAGAGCGTGAGCAAGAAACAAGGGGGGAGTGTACCTGCAAAGGCACTCCGAAGCTTAAGTCAGTATTGAGAATTCAATGTATCCTTTGAAGATAAAATATCATACCTTTATAGGTAAGATAAAATAGGTCGATTACGTTTCTATTGATCATCTGAATTGAATAGCAATTAATAGGTTTTAATAAGTGATAATGTCTGGTCGGACGTTTTTATTCCAGGATGTAGTCCGTTGAGTCTGATTGTAACGTATAACGCCGAGTTATAACGTAAAGTGCCGAGTTATAGTGCATAATGTTGAGTTATTGTATATAATGCCAAATTATGACATCGGATTTGTAAGGCCGTATCAGGACTTTACTTGCCAAAATCAGTATTCACAAATGGGCAACTTTACGTTGCTTTATCAAGAGTTAATAGTCGCAATGGCGTGAACATTCTAATTCTAGATGAAGATAGCAATCCAAACTCATCAACAACAAATGTCGTATTCAACGAAGTTTTTAATAACATTTAGATAAGAAAATAGTATTATCATTTTAGTAACATGTTATGATTTACACTTTTGTACAAATATTTGTCGTAGATATAACTAATTTATTAACTATACTTTCACACTTGAAATAAAATGTGTAACATGAAGCACAACATCATATGCTAATTGCTTTTTTAATGAGGTTAGTAAAATACTAGGTTGTCGATAAATTTTCATTAGCCTTATAATATAAAGTTTAGTATAAAATTGACATACTACTATTACAGTTATATATGTTCTTATTTTTTCAGGTCTCTTTCCTTATGCTTTAAGAATATTATACACTTCAAACTGTTCCATTTGTATTTTATTTTGAATAAAGATAAAACAACATATTAAGTACGTTTATTATATAATCACGATAATAATATTATACTAAACTTAAAAAATTTATAATTATAAAATATTATTTTCGATTTACCATGTCAAATTAAAATTTAATCTCGTGTATCGCACGGATTTAACACTAGTACATTTAAGTTTCTGATCTTTTTAAAATTTGGACACATCTATCTCTGAATCAAATTTGTCTCATTTTAAAAACTCTCCTATATGTACATTTGTATCGGCCAAATTAATACAACGGCAACTACGTTTGATTTTTCTATTGAGTTTGACAGACCTAAATGAACAGAAAAATTGAGATGTTCAAATTTAAAAAAAAAATTAAAATTTAAATATCTTTTAATATATGCGGGCCAAAAAATAAATAACCGATTTGTCTCTTTCCTCTCTCATACTTTTTATTGATTACAACCGATTTTGTTAACGGTTTTTGGTTCGACAAATCGGTTTGAACTTTCCAAACCATGGTTTAGATAAATCAAGAATTCAAAAAAAGAATTTTGATTCAGACGCATCCAAAGATACTTGATTTTTTGAATCCCATTTTCCCTTTATATACTACACCGAATCACCTTCAAATGCCAAAACCCTAATTCACCAAGGGCCCCAAATTCCCATAATTTCCATGAAGAATTCTCCTCGGATGAACAATGTACCGATTGCCAATCCCAACTATATCGGTACACCGAATCGCCATGAAGCAGGGGAAAAAGAAGGTCTCAGTGACATCAAACGGAGAAAGTGTAACAAAACAGTCACTGCTCGTAAAAGAGTTTCTAAGGTAATTGTTATTATTACTTTTTATATTTGTTACCGCATTCAGTTCTAGACTTGAGAATTTTAAAATATGGGGTTTCAATTTTCCTAATGTATGCTGATTACCTAAGCAGAGTAACAAGACAAAGAAAAATGTATTGGTTAATGGAAATAAGGAGACAGCTTCATCAGACTCAGTTCAGAAGATTGATTTGCGGTTGGAGGCGAAATTGTCAGGGGAGGTTAGTGATCAGACTGCTTATCTCGTTGGCAGCTTGCCCTATTTTGTTTTTTTATACGTATATCTTTTTTCAATGCGTGTGGATTAGCAATGTGGTCTATACGAGTGTTAAGAGTTAAGACATTGAACATAAAACTTCTGTGCTGACATGATTCAGCTACTTTTGTTCCTTTGCAACCCATTTGTGATCAACATATATCTCTTTGATTCAGGAGTACTCGAGGATGTTTGCCGGGCAGCAAATACACCCATTTTTTTCTTTATGGAAATTAGGGAAGAAATCTCAGGAGCTGGATAAGACAAAACATAGTTTATGCACAGACAGGAGAGAGGATGGAAGAATTTTTAATGGTCCTGTTCATATTTTTGAAAGTTGTCAGGTAGTGGTATTTGTGTTGGTAATCTGATACTCCTTATTTATGATCATTGGTAGCTTAATGCTTACTTTATTAGCTTTAACTTCTGCAATTTCTTCTAATTTGAGTTAGACATAAATCTTGCCAATGCAGGATGGTACCTCATCCCTTGACTGGAATAACTGGACATTTTTGGGGAAGACTACCATTGCAAAATACAGTTCAGAAACTCCGAATTTGCCTGTTTTGACGAGTTCTGTTGAACCCTTAAATTTTGATAACCTTCATAGTGCTGTGGACCAATCCCATGCTTTAATTTCTCAGAATGCTATGCCTTGCTCAGATGGTCAGCTTTCTCTTCTGCCAGACATTCTGCAAGAAATATCGCTAGCAAACTCCGCTGTGCCTGATGATCAACCAATATGCCCTTCAAAGTCAGATGATGCCAAGATGGTATATAATTTGTTCTAGAGTCTAACTAATGTGTCCTGTCCCTGGTAACCTGGTCCCTTTGTGCATTGTAGAAGCTTGTTTAGAAGGGGGATTTCATTCACTTATAACTATGGCTGAAAATTATTGTCAGGATTTGGAGCTTGATGGAGTCAGTACTTTTTCAGGACAAGCAGGTTGTTTTAGATCATCAGACACTCAGCCCCTGAATAGATTTTTCCAAGAAAGGTTGATATGCGCATGGCGCACACCCCTAATCATGTAAACTTTGTTTTATTATTATTTTTCTTTTCCATTTGCATTCTAGACTCTGCTCATAAGTCATGACCTTGTGCCAAATTTTTTGTTATTATAACTGATTGGTTTGTGTGCCTGTGTATTGTTTCTGGCTGAAAGTAATGAGAACATTTGATTAACATCTTGATTGACATGGTTTAGTAGTTTAAGCAAAATTTAATTGTTACTGTCTATGTTCCACTTTCTCTATCTATCTGTTTTAGCATGGTTTGGTGTACCAGGTTTCTGTTAGTAGTTCAGCAAATAATTTTTTATTCAGTTGTAAGAAAATGGCTTGGTTAATCCATGTGATCGACCTTACCCAGTGGGATAAGAATTGGTGGTTGTTGTAGGAAAATGGCAGTTTTTAAGTTGGATTTATTTTGCTTCTTAGACTAACGAGATTCATAGCAACTTGGAAATTATGGTTTTTGATTTTTGTTTTTGCCTCATATTCTTTTGCCTCGGCTAGAACATTTGTTTGCTAAAACCCTTTTATCCTACATTGTAGTATGAAGTCTTACTACCATAGTTGTCAAGGTAAGTCCGGAAGCTTATGGATTCACAAGTACAAGCCAACAAAGGCCTTTGAGGTCAGAGATTTCTGGTACTTGCCCTTTTTCTCCTCTCCTAAAAGAATTTAATTGGACTTTCGCGTTATAACTCTTATTGTTCTTCGTGCCTTTCTTGTGCAATCTCTTGTCTAGGTGTGCGGTAATTATGAATCTGTAAATTTCTTGCATGAGTGGTTAAAACTTTGGAAGGAAAGACGAAAGCAAAGCAGAATGCATTCCGCTAATGGGGATCAAAGTGACTTGCAAGACTATGATTATAATGGTTCTGATTGTGACTCTGATTTGGAAAATGTACACCAGGACAAATTCTTGCAGAATCTTCTTCTAATTACAGGACCTGTTGGGGTGCGTGAAAATACATTTGAATGCTAGATATCCAGAGCTATGCTAGATATCCAGAGCTGTGTTTTCTCTTCTACTATTCTCTCACTATAAATGTGCAGGTTATGAAGTTCCAGGTTTTCTTCTGCAAGGATCATTTGATTGTTGTGCTTTTCTCTATTTTCTGTTATTGCAGAGCGGCAAGTCTGCTGCTGTCTATGCTTGTGCCCAAGAGCAAGGATTTGACGTTTTAGAGGTATCTCTCTTCAATACAAATATATTTGGCCTTTATGTTTTTCAACTGATGAACTTTTATAATGATGATATTTGTTGATCAGATGCTTCCTGTGAACATCCACCTTGATTTTTGAAAGGCATCACAAAATCAAGTATTAGCAACCAGTTAGCTAGATAATAACTAGATTGTGATTTGTTAGGATTGAAACATGTGACTCAATATTCAGTCACGTGATTAGGATTGAATAGAAGGAGATGTAGGTCAAGGCATTGATTTCATTGATCATAGGAAATAGTTTTAAGTCATTATATTGTTGTTTTTCGAAAATGAAAATATATTTATTTATTTCTATTTTGCTGAATGGTCTCTATCCTAATGCAAATATTCAAGTATAGAACCCATGTTTTCTGCTACATGTTTCTCCTCTCTCTCTCTCTCTCTCTCTCTCTCTCTCTCTCTCTCTCTCTCTCTCTCTCTTCTGTTTTCCATAAATTCAACATGTTATCAAAGCAACACCATCCTACATGATCTTTGTGTAATTTTTCAGCTATTAGAGTTTTCTACTTGATGTGTAATTTTTCCGCTCATTTGTAATTGTTGAATTTTGTGGGGGAGAATAAGAAAGGAGGAGAAAGAGTGAAGGAGAGAAACTCTGATTATACATTAGGTATAGAGATTGAAATCAGAGGAAATGTTCTGGAGCTTTTGCAAGGCAAGGGCTTGGAAGGTGAGGTGCAAGCTGATGACAAACTCATAGGCATGTTCAGGAGCTTTTGTAAGGGAAGGATGTGTCTGGGGTTTAAAATTAAAAGTGGAAAGCTGTATTACAAAGGAAGATTGGTGATTGCAAGAAACTCCAAACGGATTCCCCAAATTTTGAAAGAATTTTATCATACAAAAGTGGGGGGACATTCTAGATACTTTTGGACCTACAAGAAAATTTCCAGGGTGCTGTATTGGGAAGGAATGAAAAAATAAATACATCAAAGAATGTTAGGTTTGCCCAAGAAATATGCACTAGACTTTTTGCCCGCTGGCCTTTTGCAACCACTAACTATCCCGACAAATGTATGGTCTGATGTGTCTATGGACTTCATAGGAGGATTACCTAAAGCTTTGAGAATGGACACTATCTTGGTGGTTGCAGATACGATGACTAATTACCCCCATTTGTTTGCTCTAGCACACCCTTACACCGCCAAAGACGTAGCTCCTGTGTTTGTCAAAGAAGTGGTGCGACTCCATGGTTTTCCAAGATCAATTGTTTCAGATCGGGATATGAGCAACTTTTGGGTTAAGCTGTTCAACGAATCTGGATTCTGGAACTATCCTCAAGATGAGTTATGCTTATCATCCGCAAACGGATAGGCAAAGGGAGGCTGTAAATAAATGCTTGGAAACTTACTTGAGGTGTCTTATAGGTTCCAAACAAAAATAGCGGCCTAAATGCCAGCTTGTGCAAAATTTTGGTTTCATATCAATTATCATGGCTCCATTTGAATGTCCTCTTTTAAAGCCCTTTCTGGTAGAGAAACCCCAGTGCTCGAGAGGTGGAGGAGAAACTATAATAGTAGAAGTTGGGATCCTCTTAGAAGAGAGGAACCAAATGATTGACGAGCTAAAATTTCCCCAAATAAAAATGAAGACATATGCAGATTAGAAAGGAGACGTGGGACCTATGAGAAAGGGGAGATGGCGTATTTTAAGTTGCAGCCTTATAAGATGCAGGCACTGGCCAAAAGGGTCAGTCAAAAGCTTAGTCCAAGGTTTTATGGACCATTTGAGACACTAGAAAGGGTGGGGTACGTTTTATATCAGTTGAACCTACCCAAAACAACTAGAATTCATCCAGTTTTTTTATCTTTCTCAATCAAAAAGCTGTGTTAGCTTGAATTTGCATCCGCAACCACTTCCAGCAGCTGTTTCAGAAGGATGGGAGCTTCAGGCTCAACTAGAAGAAGTCCTCAAGGTTCACCAATGCAGCAGGACACCTTGAAGAGTTGATCAATTAGCAAGATTTAGTAGATTTTGAAAATTCGTGGGAGCTGGGGCACTGAAATTCAGATGGTTTTCCCATCTTTCCACCTTGAGATCATGGTGGCTCTTCAAGGGGCTGGTATTGTAGAAGACCCTGATAAAAGTAATGCTGAAAAAGAAATGGAAGATAAAAAAGGAGACAAGCAAATGTAATAGGTCAATCATTAGGGATAGAAAGATTTCTCCTTTACCTTTTAATTTTTCTAGGAAAAAGATGAGACGTGTTGTGGTTAGGGAATGAGTAGGCTGTCATTACAGGCATGCTCGTTGATAAGAATGATTAGAGCATGGGAGTATATTTATTTTAATTGAAAGGAAGCAGGGAAATAAGGAGAAGAGGTAGACGAGAATTTCCTAAGAACAGAAATAGTGGCCAAAGGGTTCCTTATGCCCATAACCTAGGAGAGATGATAGGACTCTACAATTTCCTTTCTTGTATTTTGATAGAAACAGGTTTGGCGTAATTTACAAGAGAGGTAAGTAGTTTAGTTGCTGTTTTTAACTGTTTAGTCCCTAATTGCTGCTAGTTGGCTATCTGTTTGTGCCGATGGAGCTGAATTAGCAGGCATAAGAGTAGTTTAATTCTGCTCAGCTAGGAGTAAGACTACTGCTCTTATGCCTGCTAAACAGTTAGAATCAGCAACTAAACTACTTACCTCTCCTCTTGTAAACTAAGCCAACCTGTTTCTATCATATTCTCAATTCTATTTTCATATTGTATTTTCAATCCTGTTGTTTTAATTAAATAAGAAAAACCAGTAAAGAGTATGAAATCCCACTGATTTCACCTCAGAATTCTACTTAATTATCATTATTATATACTTCAACAAGTATTTCCGGTTTAGGTTTTTACAGATGTATTCTTTTCTTTTTCTTTGGAAATATTGGGGTCTGTATTTTTGGTTTGAATTTGGCCATAAATATTTGAAATTAATGATTATTATGATCTAATTGCCTCTCAACAGCTTAATACATCAGACTGGCGAAATGGGACTGCTGTCAAGCAGTATTTTGGAGATGCTCTTGGATCACACGGCTTCAAAAGGTTTCTTTACTTTTCCTTATACATGCTTTCACCTTCCTCCAATATTTTGTTGGTTTATTTTAGTGTTTTTGTGTTGTATTTTGTCGTTCGCTGAAAATAAATATTTCATTGTCTTCCATTTCTTAAGTTTCCTTCATTCCCTAATCAACAGAGACACTAGAATCATACAACCCTGATTCAGCTCCTCTGTTTCTACCTTCATTCTCTCTTCAATTCTCTGCTACAATCTACTATCTTATACACTACTATCTCTATTTCTGCTATGCTTGTCTAGTCTATTTCATTCTTACAGTTACATCGTCTGCCTTGATTTAATTTTAGATAAAGACTTATTGTAGTAAGTCATTCTGTCAAGCCATTTCTGCGATGGATGTTTTATTTATATGATGTATTTTCAGGTTATTGGAACACACTGTGTGTTCACGGGAGAAAAAAACTGTGAAATTGCCGTCAGCTCCAGCATTTCCTAATGATAAAGCAGCAGAGGATATTGATAAGGATGTCATTGAACTGATAACCATATCTGATGATGGATCCCAGAGTCCTGATGGGACATCTTGGAGCTTACATCGCAAAAGTAGTGAATTTACGTGTTATAATGTACAAACATTAATTCTAGTTGAGGATGTTGATGTGCTTTTTCCTGAAGATCATGGATGCATTTCTGCCATACAACACATTGCTAAGACAGCAAAAGGGCCTATAATATTGACCAGCAATAGTGAGATTGCTTTTTAATTTTTATAGTCATACTGTCACTATTGATTTTTAATTTTTATAGTCGTACTTTTTAAATCAGCATATAGCTTTTATCAATGAGTGTGTTTATAACAACACTTTAGTTGTATATTTTAGGTAATAAGGTTGGCCTTCCAGGTAATTTTGAGAGACTAAACATTTCATTCTCATTGCCATTAGCAGATGAGTTGCTTTGCCATTTGTACATGGTATGTGCTTTCAGATATCCAAAGCCCAAATGAAAAAAAATTGAAAAGAAAAAATGTTCGGAAACAAAATGTAATAATTTATACATTGTTCTGTGAATGATCTCCAGGTTTGTGTCACAGAAGATATCAACAGCAGCCCTCTTTTACTGGAGAGATTTATACAGTCTTGCAACGGAGATATTCGCAAAATCATCATGCAACTTCAGTTTTGGTTCCAGAGTAAAAACTATGCAAAAGGTGTATTACACGTGAATTAAACTTTGCTTCTCATACAATTATATAATCAAGAAGTGTTTTTATTAGTTAAGCACAGCAATAGCCTCTATCATTGTTCACATCAAAGAAAACATTTACAATGTTAGAGAAGTTAAAAGCTCCCTCCCTCCCCCCAAAACACACACACACAAAACGAAAGGAGAAAAGTAGAAATTAAAAATCAAGAGAGAGAGAGGGGCAAACGGAATCAAATACTGGAACTGCTACTATTTATATATTCATTCCATGAAATTCCTTCTGTGTTTATATACCATACCATTTATTTCCCCGTAGTTTTATCTGTTTTAAGTAGGAAAGGCATTGTTTCTTCCACGTATATTTGATGATAATAGGATGTAAGTTTTAATTAATCAAGGTAATTGTTTCCTTTTTCTGCATGATATAATATTATTAATTGTTGAATTTTGTACGCTGCTAATAAGTGTTTCAATGAACATATTTGTTTTCTCATTTATCTTCTGTCTTTCTTTTTCACCAGCTTTTTTCGTCATAAGAGTTTGTTATGACTCCATTTTGGCAGAAGGATACATACATACATATATATATATATATATATATATATACACACACACACAAAATTCCCATATCTTATTGTTATTGCAATGACTTGCCAAAACTTAATCTCTTTTTATTCTTTGTCCAGATCAGAAAGTGCAGACATTTTATAGCTCAATTCCATTTGATCTCGAGGCTACTCATCAGATACTGCCAAAGATAATACCATGGAGTTTTCCTTCAGAGTTTTCCAAACTAATTGAGACGGAAGTTGCCAGGCTAATAACCATAGTGGAAGAAGACTCATGCATGCAGGGTTTACGTATGAAAGAGTTTCATGCAGTTGAAAGGAAATTTGATTCGGATGTGCAATCTATGGACACTAATTATGTAGATACCGCCAAGAGGAATAGATCTATTTCAAAGTGCGGCCAGTCTGACAGTCAATATAGTAGTACTATGTCTGAGCTTTCTAGTTGTTCTGGACTCCTAGGAATTTCATCTTGGCAAAATTGCCAAAAGAAGCCGGTCATTTCCTCTGGTTCTGTAAATAAGGATCCAAATGATAATGGACAGTCTACATATTTTGAACCTTATAATGGACAAACCTTTGAAGTCAACAATGAATCTCCCTGCAAGTTTCAATCTGAAACATACACCAGCAAGTCATTTCACAAGATAGCTTGTTCTGGTTTGGATGATTGTAAATGTTCAGGAACAGCTGAAGTTGCATGCTTAACTGAAAATAGAATAGGGACCACATTTAGTGCAGTGACTTCTGGCCTTCTTTCTGGCCCAACTAACTTTTTTCCAAATAATAACGTTACTCCTTTCACTCTCAGTGATTATCAGGGCAGATCCAAATTCCTGCAGAAATTTGAACCACTTGATGCTAGAATTCAAGAATCTTATTCTACGGCGGCTGTACAAGATTTTCGAGATGAGAACAATGAAGCTACAAGTCTATATGACACGACTCGTGATGATTTCAAACCAAAATCAGAATTAGACTACAATTTGATTATGGAAACAGATGAGGTTCAAAATATGTGGAGGAAACTTCGTGATCACCGAATGGATTTAGGACAGCATGGCACTGCAGAACAGCTAGGTGCTATTCAAGTTGTTAAACTTGCAAGTGGGTTGAGTAACTTACTTTCAGAATGTGACCTGTTATTTCGTAATCATCAAGAAAAAGAATGTGTAAGTGTCAAATTTTCCAATCTCTCTCAGTTGTATTTATCACCTCTCTTATACCTTATTGAATATGCAGGGTATCATGGAACATCCCAAGTTTCTTTCTGATGAAGACACATTTAATTGGTATGATGAGCAAGCGATGATGTCTACGATTGCTGTACACGGGTTTTGTTTTTATGCTAAATGTATTTCAGATGTAGGATCTATGTTTGGTTTTGAGCCTAAAAACAATACAGATATAACTTCGGAAATGTTGGCTTCCACTACTAATGTTATGACACTGGGGAAGTTATCTAGACAGGATCACAAAAAAATCACTACTTTATATACTAATAAACAATTAGAGCTGAAGAAAGCAATGAACGATACAAAGAGGTATTTACTCGACTTTCATGCAAATGCCTATCACAGTTCTGTACCTGTCTCAGTGCTTTTTCTATTTATTTATTTATGTAAACAAAAAGCTATCTCTTGGTGTCAACCTCACTTTGTAACCCCTACCATACAGTGAAAGCAAAACATCTCTGATGAAGGTGATCCAGTCCATTGTTCCTACAAGATTATCACTGGCGCTGAAAGGCACTGCATTCAATGAGTATCTATCTACGGTTCGCCAAATTTCGATTTCAGAAGGTTTACGCATTTTGCAAGGTGTTGAGAAGAAGAGAGGAAAAAGGTATACTTGAACGGCTTTTTAGTGCATTCAGTTTATTATGAAAGTCTTGCTAGTCTACTTTAGTTACTCAATCTTAGTGTTTGAATGCAGGGCCCGGAGTGCTCAACATTACTTGAGCAGATGCACAATGATGTCTCCTGAAGATATATCATTGGTATGTCAGGGTGATTTGTACAGTAAGATGTCTTCACAATTCGCAGCTGAGGTGAAAAGCAACTGTACATGAATTAATTTATGGGGTAGATTAGGAAATATTAATCTCATTCATTTTGTGACCGTAGCCATAGGTTAGGTACTGGTATGTTATATAGATCAGCTTTGGGTACATTTTCTTTATACATTTTTTATTGTATAAAGAATAAATGTTTTATCTTGTTAATTCTTATCAATTATTTTTACAGATTTGCTATACATCAAAGTAATATTGTCATCCAAGTCTAACTAAGTAGACTCAATACCAACAAAAACCATTCTCATTAAAAAGAGCGTGATTATACGCGCACACACCATTTACGTTATCGCCATCGTTGTCTTCTTCGCGTTCCTCTTCCTCCACTTTCTCCTTCTCCTCCTGCCCTTTTTCTTTCTCCTTTTTCTTCTTCTTCTTCTACTTCTTCTTTGCATGTTTTTCCTCATCATCATTCTTTTGTTGTTGCTGCTATTGCAGTAGAAAGTGAAGGAGAAAGAGTTTTGAATTGTGCAGGAAAACGAGTCCAAATGCACTTTAATTCACTCAGAAATGAACCGAAATTATATAATGATTGTGATATAATTAACTCAGAAATGAATTGAATTTACATAATGGATTGCGATACAATTAACTCAGAAAATGAACCGCAATTACATAACAATTACGACATAATTAACTGAGAAATGAACCGAAATTTACCATAATAATGGCGACAGATAAACTCAGTTCGAAAATAAGGACACAAACAAGAGTGAATTATGAACAAAAACACATCCAAAATCAATTTTGGATCAGACGTTATTAATATATTTTTTCTTCTTTTTTGTTTGATATTTTCTTTTCTTTTTCTTGGTTTTATTCTTCTCAAGAGAGTAAATAAATTTTGAGAAAATAAAATAAAAGGGTGAAGATGAAGAAGAAAAAGATGAAAAAGAAGAAGAAACAATAGAAGATGAGGAGAAGGAGGAAAAAGGATTTTGAGTTGTGCTGGACAATGAGTCCAAATGCACCTTAATTCACTCAGAAATGAACAAAAATTACATAATGGACTGCAATATAATTAACTTAGAAATGAACTGAAATTACATAACAATTACAACACAATTAGCTTAGAAATGAGTTAAAATTACATAATGATTGCGACACATAAAATCAATTCGAAAATTAACAGACAAACAAGACTGAATCGTGAATAGAAACATCTAAAATCAATTTTGGATCAGAAAACATCATCAACATGGCAAAAATTCAACAATAACAATAGCAATAACGATGACATGTATAACGAAGAAGAAGAAGAATCTGTATGCATGAATTTAGAAGAAGAAGAAGAAGAACGCATGCGTGAATTTGAAACAAGAAGAAGCAGCGAAAGGGGAGAAAAAAACGAAAAAAAAAGTGCATGATCTAAAATTATTTGGATGAATTTGAATGTTAAAATTGTTTGAATATGAAGAATAATTCTTATTTTTAATACTAAAGATTCACAAAAGATGTATATACAAATGTGTTATAATTACTGTTTATTTACTTGTCTTTTTAGTTTGTGTAGATAAAGATTACATCATGTATGGTTAGGAATTTGGTCTTGAACTAACAAAATCTAGAAAAATGGTAGAATTTAGAATTGTAAAGATGAGTGATGAGTCATTGCATTCCTGATATTATTGCTAAATAATAATGTATTATTTGTACTCACAAATGTTAAGAAGCTGATAAATCAGTTCACGGAAAAATAAAATTCGCTATGTGCTTATAAAAGATGGATTTTTGTTGACAAAACTATTTGAATCCTAAAAACTTTTTTAAATTTTCTCTCTTAATTTAACTCAATATATTTTTGGATGCGGTATGGGCTGGACAGGCCCGACCCACGCCAAAGATACACACCACATGACTCGAACGGGTCACCAAAGGATCCGATCCATCCTCATTAAATTCAAATCACTCTCCCTACCTACCTCTAAGCTCAAGTGCCTAACTAATCGCTCAAAACTTTTTCTTTAAACTCGTAGTTGCAGTCTCTCCGAAGCTTAGTTCTACAAGTGGCAGTGGGTGGCGAAGAACTGTGAGAATGATTCAACCACTTCTGATCTGGAGCTTGTTGGCAGAGAGACTTGCGACTGTCAAAGATGTTCTTCTGAAGGATTTCTGTTTGATTCTCGTGTTTCTGATTGAATGATTTCAAACCTCTTTCCTACCTTTTGGCCCTTCCGTTTGATGTCACTAACAGCCCTAGTCTTCCACTCCGCTGCTACCCCTCGCTACAAATTGATCAATTGCCCAATTGGTATGATTGGCTACCAATCCCAGGATTCTGACCTCTTCGTGGATTCAGTTTCAACTTTGTTGCTTGCTCCCTCAGATCTTCCGGAAAAGAAGTGTTCCAATTATGGTTGATCTTGTCTTAACTTCTTGCTTCTGCGATCAGGTGCACCATTCTGTTTCCCTCCCTTGGAATCCAAGTGAACCCACAGTTTGCTAATTTTGATTTTATCTTCCTAATGTCTTCCAGGGCTGGGTCAATTTCCCAAATGATGCCTCCTGATTTCAAAGATTCAACTATTGATATGCAATCCGATTCGATTATGGATTTGTCTAAGTTCCTTGTTAATATCATTGCTTCTCTAATAGCAGAAGCTTCTGCAACCAGACTCGATCTAACTTCGATTTTTTTGGCAGTACCTCTTCTTATGTGTCCCTAGCTTCTCTTATGATCGTAGTTGAAGCTCCTGTTTTGTATTTGTTGAGAATGCTGCATCTACATTTATCTTTATCCAGTTAGGGGGGTGGGGGGGGGGGGGGGGGGGGGGGCTTTCCAAACCATATGTAATTTTCCCTTGCCTTCTTCATTGTGGACATTACGCTGCTAGTTCTATTTTTTGTGTTTTTGTTGAACTCTGTTTCTTGGAACCTTGCAGTGTTGATTTCTTTCATGCAAACAACTTCGTATGAGATGATTATGTCATGAACTATTAGTATATCTTAGTTATTGTAAACATAATCAGAGCCGTATACTGCTGTTCATGCTATCACACATATACAATATATATGTTTGAGAAATAATGAAATTCTTAAAGATCTATTTATTTTGTCATCATAATAAAGAGGAAGATTGTTAGCTCCAAGATATCTCAGATTGAGTTTTCATGATTAACAAAACTAGAAAATAATTTAATAATTTCAAGAGTAATTACCCAAATTAGTCCCCGAGGATTTTAGAATTGGACATTTTAATCCCCAAAGAAAATTAATACACGGATCAGTCCCCAAGGTTTTACTCCGGCAGACAAATCAGTCTCCAGTTCATTTTCCGGCAGAGTAATTACCCAAATCAGTCCTCAAAGATTTTAAAAACGGACATTTTAGTCCCCAAGAAAAACTAACGTACAAATCAATCCCCAACGGTTCTCTCTGTTAGACATAATAGTCCCCCGTCCAAAAATAAATAAAATAAAATAATTATTATCATTAATTGCACAATAATATTGTACTATATTTTTTGTATTTTTTAGACAAAAATAATGATAAATTTATTCATTAAATTCTTATATATATACCCAAATCAGTCCCCGAGAATTTTAGAATCGGACATTTTAGTCCCCAAGAAAAATTAATACACAGATCAGTCCCCAAGGTTTTACTCCGACAGACAAATCAATCCCCAGTTCATTTTCCGACAGAGTAATTACCCAGATCAGTCCCCAAAAATTTTAAAAACGGACATTTTAGTCCCCAAGAAAAACTAACGTACAAATCAATCCCCAATGTTTCTCTCTGTTAGACATAATAGTCCACCGTCCAAAAATAAATAAAATAAAATAATTATTATCATTAATTGCACAATAATATTGTACTATATTTTTTGTATTTTTTAGACAAAAATAATGATAAATTTATTCATTAAATTCTTATATATATATATATATATAGTCACTCAATATTAATAACAATAATAATAATAATAATAATAATAATAATAATAATAATAATAATAAAATGATTAGAGATTATTTTACAAAAAATTTAAAGTTAAAATCATTTGATATTTTTGTATTTAATATAATCAAAAGATGTCCTAAGTAAAAAAAATTATATATGTTTATATTAAAAAATATGTATTAAAACAAAATATTTTAATTTGAATTTATATTAAATACATATTTTTTTTAATATAAACATATTTAAAAAATAGTACATCTTTTGATTATATTAAATACAAAAATATCAAATAATTTTAACCTTGATTTTTTTGTAAAATAATCTCTAATAATTTTATTTATTATTATTATTATTAATTACATAATAATATTATATCATAATTTTTTGTATTTTCTAGATAAAAATAATGATAAATTTATTCATTAGATTCTTATATATGTATTTATATATATATATATATATATATATATATATATAATCACTCAATAATAATAATAATAATAATAATAATAATAATAATAATAATAATAATAATAATAATAATAATCAATAAAATTATTAGAGATTATTTTATAAGAAATTTAAGGTTAAAATCATTTGATATTTTTGTATTTAATGTAATCAAAAGATGTATTATTTTAAAAAATATGTTTGTATTAAAAAAATATGTATTTAATATAAATTCAAATTAAAATATTTTGTTTTAATACATATTTTTTAATATAAATATATATAATTTTTTTTATATAGGACATCTTTTGATTATACTAAATACAAAAATATCAAATGATTTTAATTTTGAATTTCTTGTAAAATAATATCTAATAATTTTATTATTATTATTATTATTATTATTATTATTATTGAGTCACTATATATATATATATATATATATATATATATATATATATATTATGTAAGAATTTAATGAATAAATTTATCATAATTTTGTCTAAAAAATACAAAAAATATAGTACAATATTATTGTGCAATTAATAATAATAATTATTTTATTTTATTTTATTTTTGGACGGAGGACTATTATGTCTAACAGAGAGAAACGTTGGGGATTGATTTGTACATTAATTTTTTTTTTGGGACTAAAATGTCCGTTTTTAAAATTTTTGGGGACTGATCTGGATAATTACTCTACCGGAAAATGAACTGGAAATTGATTTGTCTGTCGAAATAAAACCTTGGGAACTAATCTGTGTATTAATTTTTCTTGGGGACTAAAATATCTAATTCTAAAATTTTTGGGGACTGATTTAGGTAATTACTCTGATTTCAATTATGCGATGCCTAACATTTTCTCAAGTGTGTCAATGTACTAAGAAAATCTCGTAGAGCAATATAAGCAAACTACGTATTTTCTAAAATTGAGAAAGTTAAAACGTCTATGAAAACTCAAAAGCTGAACTGAATAATATGACCACCTCGAAAGTTGTTCAGCTAGTTCAGAAACAGTTTGCACATCTCATAAGCACGTTGTCTTTATTTAAGCACAAAACTGATAAAGGTGTAAATGAAATAGTTCATTTTTGCTTCAACTTTTGAAAGTGAGCGTGCTTATTAAGTCAAACAATTTCAAAGAAATTTTCTATCACATCTATTGTAAAGTACACTGCAAAGCTTCAAAAAATTAGCAAAGTGCTCACAGGGACGGACTCAGAGGGGCTAGTAGTGGCCCGCCCAAATTTTTAGAAACTATATTTATATATGAGATATGTATTTAAAAAAATAAAAAATATTATATAATTTAATATTTTTATATGTATTATTTTTTATTATGTGATAAATTTATGTCTTAATTATTTAATTCACTAATATTTTTTATTTAACTAATTTAATATCATACTCTCAAGTCTTTGTAATTTTTAAATTAATTTTTATATAATAATCTCTATATTTATTTAAAAAAATCATTTATTTATTTTATATTAACATATTTAAAATTTATATTATTATATTAATAATAACTTAGGTAGTTATATTTTGGAAATCACATTATGTAATTTAGATATTCTTTTCTTATAAAAAATACTTATTTTATTCTAAATTTACGTTGTTGAAAGAAAAACTTTTATAAAAATATCTTATATCATGTGTTTTATAAAGATATTGTGTCTTTTAAATAATTAATAATTTATCATTTATTTTCAAATTTTTAAAATTTTTTGAAAGAATTAATTTTAATTAATAAGATATGTGATAATTTTTAACTAAACACGCTATAAATTATTGGTACTTTATAATTTTATAATGTACTATTGATGTTGTTATATTTCTTTTATGTAACTATCATATTAAAAATAAAATTGTGAAAAAAATTTATATATATATTTTAAAAAACTAACTCTAATAATTATATGTTAATTATTTTTATAAAATAAAAAAAATTATTTAAAATTTGACCCCTCCATATTAAACTTTTTGGATCCGTCCCTGAGTGCTCACCCAACTTCCCCTCAAGATTATAAAAACAAAATAGAAAAACTAACAAAGAATTTCTAAAATAAATATTGACTTTTCTTCAAGTCTAACTCTCTTTGTCTTTTTTCATTCAATGACTTTTTTTTTTACATTCCTCATTGTAATGCCTTTTACTATTGAAATAAAGAAAGATTAACTGAAAAATAAGACATTCAATAAGAACCATGAAGGAGAAGAAGCTAATAGCTCTGTAAGTTATGGGAACCAAACATTGTGCTCTCACGTCTTGAATCAATCTTTTGCCGTTCACTCCTTTAATAGAGGAGTGAAGCTTCTAAAGCTTGAACCTTGACTTGCACATGTTTGACTTCTTCTTCCCTAATATCAATAGCAGCAGCGGCATCACAGATGAGATATAGAGTAGTAGCAGTGACTAAATTATACATGCATCCATACCTTCTATCTTCTCTTTCATCCTTTTTCAAATTGCTTCTTGAATCTGAGCCGTGCATTTAAACTTTGGTTCTAAGTATCTTTCTTATCTGTTGATTCTTTCCAAATATTGATGCGCATAAACTTGTTATGCTACGATTTAGGAAATTGCACGATCGGCAAAATTCCTTCCGGCAAGTGCACCGGTTATCGTCGTCAAGTAAAAACTCACAATAGAGTGAGGTCGAATCCCACAAGGATTGGTTGAGTGAGCAATTCGGATTAGAAGTGTGTTCTAGTTGAGCGGAATCAAGATTTAGATGAGAATTTGCGGAATGTAAAATTGGCGGGAAACGTAAATGACAAGGAATTGAAATGGCGGAATCTTAAATTGCATGAATTAAAGAGCAGAATGTAAATTTGCTGAAAGTAAAAGGGAATGGGGGTGATTGCAAGAATTGAGTTGCGGAATGTAAAGAGAAATAGGAAATCAGAAATGGGGAATTCATTGGGTGTTAGGAGATATTGAGATCTCCGAATCAAAGCATGAATATCTCTTCTTCAACCAATGCGTTCATTAAATTTTGCTTGGCAATCTTATATGATTGGATCCCAATCCCTTGGCTCACCAATTCTCTCTAAAAACAAACAAATTCCCAATCCCTTGGTTTAAATGTTCATAAGAAGAGATGATGCTCATTCACTGATTATACCACACAGTTTCATGAACCACAATTTGGTAGGATTACATGTCACAATATCCATCCAAACCCCAATTCAATTCACTGTGAGAAAGCTTCTCTAGCATGAATCCTCCATTCCTTTCCCAAGGTTCCGAAGGATTCCAATTATGGGTAGTTTCTTTCCCAAGACAACTACCCAATGGAATTAGAACGAGAAGCTTTCTCACAAAATTTAAGAGAAAAGATTGAAGAAGAAGATAACTATTATTGATTCATTGAATTACAATAGAGCTCCCTAACCCAATGAAGGGGTTTAGTGAGTCATAGCTCTGAATTCAATTACAAAGATATGAAAACTAGCTAAAAGTGAAGGTAAAAGTCCTTTCTAACTTAAATTCTACCCTATTTATACACTTTCTATATTGAGCTTCTGTTGAGTTTCTTGGGCTTTGAGGCCTCTCCCTGCTTTCCTTTTGCCTTGGGTTTATGATCCAAAATCTTGATGAGGTTGTTGATCCAAATTCTGTAACATTCATTGAGCCAACTTAGTGATAATCAAATAATGACACATGACTCAATAAATTGCGGTTTCAAACTCATCAATCCTTCAGGCCCAATCCCATAAACCATGATATTCAATTGGGTTTCATACCAGAGTAAGTTTAAGTTAATGTTTGTGCTCAAAGACTAACTTAAACCGCAATATTTTTGGCCCAGAAACCTTTTCCAAGAGTGGCGTTTAAGTTGCAGTTTAAGCTTAAACTGCAGCTTAAACGCCAGACACTTCCAGTGAGGCCTTTTGTAGAAGCACGTTTAAGCTTCAGTTTAAGGTTAAACTGAAGCTTAAACGTGGAAATGGAAGAAGGCAGCCCTGGAGAGTCATGTAGTCGAACACGTTTAAGCTTCAGTTTAAGGTTAAACTGAAGCTTAAACGTGGAGATAGGAAGGGCAGCCCTGGAGGTCGAACACGTTTAACCTCCAGTTTGAGGTCAAACTGGAGGTTAAACGTGGAAGCTTAGAATGGTGGCCCTGGAGGTCGAACACGTTTAACCTCCAGTTTGAGGTCAAACTGGAGGTTAAACGTGGAAGCTTAGAATGGTGGCCCTGGAGGTGTCGAACACGTTTAACCTCCAGTTTGAGGTCAAACTGGAGGTTAAACGTGGAAATGGAGAGAGCAACCCTGGAGGAGAAAAGCTGTCGAACACGTTTAAGCTCCAGTTTGAGGTCAAACTGGAGCTTAAACGTGGAAATGGCTCCCTGGTGCACTTCCCCTTTCTGGCGTTTAACCTCCAGTTTAAGGTTAAACTGGAGGTTAAACGTGGAACTCCTTGCTGAGTGGCATTCTCATTCTGGCGTTTAACTTCCAGTTTGAGGTCAAACTGGAGGTTAAACGTGGAATGCTTCTTTGGTGAGACTTTCCATTCTGGCGTTTAACCTCCAGTTTGAGGTCAAACTGGAGGTTAAACTTCAATTCAAGCATTTCTCATCCTTCATGGTTTTGGCGTTTAAGCTCCAGTTTAGGCTTAAACTGGAACTTAAACTCCACATGTGATATTCAAGCTTCCTTTATTGATTTTGTTGCTTCCTTGCTTAGCCTCTTCTTCCCTGAAATCATCCAAACAATTGCATCAAAGTCTTGCAAAATTTCATGAGAAATCTTCCATTCATAGCATTCAAGTAATATAACTAAAACTCATGGAATTTGCATCAAAATCATATTGTTTGGATGGTTCATTGCTTTGTTCTTCATTTAACCCTTTTTGGTTACTTTAAGCTCAAGAAAATGCATAAAACAACTAAAACTAACAGAGAAATGCTAGTGAAACTAGCCTATGATGCCTTGGCATCAAATATCCATGGCCTTCAAATTCTTGAGCTTTCTGATTCGGTGTATATAGAGAGAAGGTTTTCTTCTACAAGCTTCAACGTTGCACAAAAATGGAAAGACTTTTCTGATGAGGTTTTGGATATGATGTTTGCCTTTAGCCCTAAATTCTTTGACTTCCTCTTCTTCCTTAGATTCGGTAACTCACTTTTTGTTCTTTGATTTTTTCCTAACTTAGAGCTTCTCATTTTTCTTGCTTTTCTTCAGAGTTTCACGTGGGTAAATGAAAAAGAGAGGAGAGAGAAGAGAAAATTTAGTTCGGTTGTGTGTTTTGGTTCAAATGAAAGTGGAGATCCTTTCTTTAGTCAGCTACCAACTAGAGGGAGTAAGTGAGTGGACTTGGATCACTTATTTGGGCCCTATGCTTGTATTTGGTTCAATTTTCTTTGCTTCACATCAGCCTTTCAGATTTCTTTGGGCTTTAATAATTGATGGGCTTATTTTCTTACTTCTTGGGCCTGTTTGCTTTGATTTAATTTTGTGCACACTTAAGCAAACTAATTACACACATAATTGACTTTTAAACAAATAATAATATTTAGTCATTGGTGCGGATTTTTAGAACGCCCACAACTGAACCAGCAAGTGTACCAGATCGTCCAAGTAATACCTCAGGTGAGTGAGGGTCGATCCCACGAGCATTGATAGACTGAGCAACAATGGTCGAATGATTGGCTTAGTCAGGCAAACAGAAAAGGGTGTTTTTTGGTGTAATTCGCATGAAACAGTAAATAAGAGAATAAAGAAAGCAATTAAAAGGTTTGGTGTAAAAACAGTGAGAGAAAACAGTTAAGGTTTTAGAGATGTTTACTTTTTCGGATTAAAAGTTCTTACCAACTATTTTAATCATGCATGATTCATTCCATGGCAAACTGTAAATGACTAAACCCTAATCTCTTAGTGATTCAGCCTTCTCTAACCTTCCTTAACCGCCACCGTCGTGGTCACTTAATTCTGATTAGAGGGTTAAGTGCAAAACTAGTTTATAGCCACAAAAACTCTAATTACCTAAAGCTAACAGGATTATTGGTGCGGAATTTATAACCCATAAACTAACCGGCAAGTGCACCGGGTCGTACCAAGTAATCCCTCAGGTGAGTGAGGGTCGATCCCACGAGGATTGATGGACTAAGCAACAATGGTTAAGTGATTTACTTAGTTAGACTAACAGAAAATGGTGTTTGAGAACTCAGAAGCATGAAACAGTAAATTCAGAAAATTAATAAAGCAAGCAGTAAACAGGTTGTGAAATATGTATGGAGAAACAGTTAAGGCTTCAGAGATATCTATTTTTCGGATTGACTTTTCTTACTAACTATTTTAATCATGCAAGATTCAATTCATGGCAAACTATATATGACTAAGCCCTAATTCCTTAGACCTTCTTAGTCTACTCCAACTTTCATCAACCGCCAATTCCTTGGTCACTTAATTCCAATTAGAGGATAAAGTTCAATTCTAGTTTATGTGCCACAGAAATCCTAATCACCCAAATATAAGAAGATTATATGTCACGTATCCCGTTAAGTCCAGATAATTAGAAATTTAGGAGAATATGTTTTCAAGCTATTGTTCAAGTAAAGAGTTTTTCCAAGTTATACAAGAACTCAATTAGAAAGAGGGTCATACTTCCGTTCCACCCAATTTCATAAGATAAAGAACGAAAACAATTCTTGAAATATAAATCAGTACATGAATTAAAATAGAAAAATAATATTATCAATCCATACAATAGACAGAGCTCCTAACCTTAACAGTGGAGGTTTAGTTGCTCATGGTTCAGAGAGAAAATAAGGATTCTGAAAAACTGTAAATTGTGGAATGAGCTGGAGGAGAAGAGATAAGTTTCTTTTCTCTTTTATATCTAATCCTAATTAATGTAAAATATATTTTCTAAAACTAAAATAATATCTTTTTCTATCTAAAAATAATATACAAATTTAATCAAAATTAATTGATTGTTCGTGCAACCATGCTGATATTGAGGATCCACGCTGAACTTGAAAAAAGCCAAGTTCAGTGTGGAGGAGGCAGTGTGATATTTAGTGCTCCCCTTTGATTCCACGCTGAACTTGGCTTTTTCCAAGTTCAGCGTGGAGTGTTGCGCATGGTTTCCTGGGAGCTTTCAAGTTCCAAGCTGAACTTGGCAGGGGCCAAGTTCAACGTGGAGGAGGCAGAGGTTGCTGGAGAAGAAGTATACACTATTATATAACGTTGGAAAGCCCTGAAAGTTAGCTTTTCAATGCCGCTGAAATCACGTCAATTGGACCTCTGTAGCTCAAGTTATTCTTGTTTTAGTGCAAGGAGATCAGGATTGACAGCATCATTCGCTTTCCTCTTTTTCTGCTACAAAACTCCATCAAATCCATTCGAATGCTACCTGAAATAAATAGAATTGTGCACAACTCAAAGTAGCATCTATAGTGACCAAAAGATATTTAAATTTTGATCAAACTTAGCAATTCAAGTGCAAATTCACAAGGAAAAGATAGTTAAGATGCTCACGCATCACAACACCAAACTTGAATTGTTGCTTGTCCTCAAGCAACCAAAATTAGTGCATGATCAAGATGTGAATTTGCATGAGAAGTGGGAGTTCAGTTATGCTCATGTCTC
This sequence comes from Arachis hypogaea, assembly GCF_003086295.3. Lineage (NCBI taxonomy): Eukaryota > Viridiplantae > Streptophyta > Magnoliopsida > Fabales > Fabaceae > Arachis > Arachis hypogaea. The sequence continues at coordinate 81,124,751 of NC_092055.1, forward strand.
TCCTTAAAGTGGGGTTTATCTCCTGCAATTCTGAAGAGTTCTGGCATCTCACTCTCCTTTGAATCAGAGGACTATCACTGTCATTCGGAATTAGAATCCAGATTATATTATGAGCTTTTAATCATGTCTGACCTCCTTAGTCATTGATGCTCAGAGCCTTGGACCTTGCTTTTATTTTTCTTTTGCTATTTCTTTTGCTTCAAGGATTAAGCTTTCACTAATTTCAGAGAAGTCATAATAGTTCTCTAAATTCTTGTTCCTTATACATCAACATCCTTTGATTCAAATTCAAATATGCACTATTCATGTCATTCATTCATAATCACAAATAATACCACCACATTTAAGTAAATAAGATTATTCTTTAATATAAACTCAATTTCTCATGCAATACATCACTTCTTTTCTTTTCTTCTTGATTTCAAGCTCAGTGAGTAATACATGAGACACCCTTTCAGAATAAAAATCAAATAGCAAAATAAATAGTAAATTAAACTAGAACTTAGAAATTGAAATAACAATTGATCATGCAATAACAAAAACAAAACAGTAGAAAATCGAAATATAACATAATAAGAACGGGAGAAAATATAGAATGAAAGGAACTTAACCACCTCAGTTATCCTAGTGGCCATCTCATTCTTCTGGCTGTGCTCCTCCGTGGAGATGATTCGCCTCCTTTTGGTGTCATTAAAATAAACAGAAAATCTACAAGCGAAACGACAATACCAAACTTAAAAGTTTGCTTGTTCTCAAGTAAAGAAAAACTGAAAACAGAGAAAAACATAAAAAGACAGATGGAGGAGTAAAAATAAATATTAGTGTAAAAAATCAAATGATAAAAAGACAAGAGAGATTAAAATAATTAAAATATATATAGATATATATAAAGTTTTTATTTTATTTTATATAATTTGTTTATTTTTTTATTTTATTTATATATATAGAATGATTTATTTATTGATTGATTTATTTATTTATATATATAGGGGGGGGGGGGAATGTATATATATAAATATAGGGGGGGATATATATATAGTTATGTATATAAGGGTGGGGTGGGGGTTATATACGTCAAAATATATAGGAGGGGGGAGGGGGATAATTTATATATACGGTATATAAAGAAGGGAGAAGGGGGGGGGGGGTGGGGGGTTAGTAATATAATTATATATAGAGATATGTTATGTAGGGGGGGGGAGTATGATAACGTATATATATAAGGGAGGGGTTTCAGCAGTGTATGGGTTGGGAATGGGACCACGGGTGGATAATGGGATAAAACGAAAGGGAATCTGGTTAGGGGGATCAGGTGAATTGGAAAAAGGGGGAAATCAATCAGAGATGCCATGTGATTTGGATGAGATTTGATGAGGAGATATGATTCCACGCTGAACTTAAAGGTGGGTAAGTTCAGTGCCATGATGTACGCCATAAAACTCCTCTTTCCACACTGAATTTAGCGCAGTCCAAGTTCAGCGTGGACTCTTACCAAATTTGCGCTCCTTTACGTTGTCTCCCATGCTGAACTTGAAAAATTTTCAAGTTCAACGTGGATCTGGCAGAGAGTAATGCTCAATTTGTACGTGCACTCCACGCTGAACTTGGAAAATCCCAAGTTCAGTGTGGACCTGGCAGAACCAACCTTCTTTAAAGTGGCCAAAAAATTTTTTAAGTGTCCGGTTTTTGTTGTAAAAATTCTGTATGATCAAAATAAAAGTAAAACAAAGAAAAACAGTAAAAACTCAATAAAAATCAAATAAATAAGAAATCACTACTACGAAAAATAACTAAGGATACGAAATTATCGGGTTACCTCCCGACAAGCGCTTCTTTATCGTCACTAGCTTGAGGGTCAGCTCCTCTAAGGAGGAGGATCATAGGGGCTCAGTTCTTCACCCCTTACTTTAAACTTCTTTCCTGTGTCTCCATAAAGTAGCTCAATATGCTCTAGAGAGAAGATTCTGTTTACTGTATAAGTTCGCACTGGATTGCTAGTCAACACCACCTTCATTCCTGGGGAGAAACCTTGAGTGGGGATCTTTTTGTTTTTCCATCCTCTGGGTATTTTCTTCTTTTTGGGAACCTCCTCCTTGGTGGATGATGCATTCCCAACACCAAACTTAGGTTTGATGTCAGGAGAAATTTTATTGATTGTCACCAAAGGAGGGTTGAGTTGCAGATTCTGCTGTCCGTCATCAGGGGATTGTTAAAGGTTTGGATCAATAAGCTCAGTCTGCATGCACCTCTCTTCTTCACCTATTGAATGTATATCCTTGAAGACATGAAAGACCAGTTGCTCATTATGCACTCTAAGCACTAATTCACCCACTTCTACATCAATCAGAGCTCTTCCAGTGGCTAGGAATGGTCTTCCTAGAATTATAGAGGCGTTCTCATCCTCCCCTGTATCAAGAACCACAAAATCTGCTGGGAGGAAGAACTTACCCACATTGACTAAGATATTCTCCACTAATCCGTATGCAGGCTTCATAGATTTGTCTGCCATCTGTAATGCTATCTTCGTGGGTTGTGCCTCTTGGATTCGCAGCTTCTTCATCACAGACAGGGGCATTAAATTGATGCTTACTCCCAGATCACATAACGCTTTCTCAAAGGTTGTGCTCCCAATGGTGCATGGAATTTGAAAGCTCCCTGGATCTGGCATCTTCTTTGGTAAGTGATTCTGAATGATGGCACTGCATTCTTTAGTCAAAACCATTGTCTCATCTCCCTTTAAAGGCTTCTTCTTTGACAACAACTCCTTCATGAACTTGACATAAATAGGCATTTGCTCCAAAACCTTAGCAAAAGGAATATTGATTTGCAACTTTCTGAAGACTTCCAAGAACTTTGAAAACTGCTTGTACTTGGTCTCTTTTTGAAGTATCTGAGGATATGGCATTTTAGGCTTGTACTCAGGAGCCTTTGGCAATGTAGGATAAGTGTCAAGAGAGTCTGGGAATGGGTTGTCTGCACGCTTTGGAGGGACATGCTTTACTTCTTCCTTCTTCTCCTCTGGAGCTTCTTTTTCAACGGGCTTCTCACTAACTTGTGCTTCCATACTTGCCACTTGTCCATCTATCAAGGTGATAGCCTTGCATTCCTCTCTTGGATTCGGAATTGTGTTACCAGGAAGGCTATTAGTGGTCCTCTGATCAATTTCATTAACTCTTGTGGCTATTTGATCCATCTGAATCTCCAAATTCTTGATTGATGCTCTGGTTTCCTGCACAAAACTCTTTATCATCTCCCAATTAGCATCTTCTTGGGATTTAGAGTTTGCATGCTGAGGTGATTATTGCTGCTGAGACTGAAATTGACGGTTATTGTAATTGTTCTATTGGAAGTTGCCCTGAGAATTATTGTTGAAGTTCTGAGGTCTCTGAGGTTGGTCTCTCCACCCAAAATTTGGGTGATTTCTCCACCCTTGATTGTAGGTTTGAGAATAGGGATCATTATTGGGATTTCTAGGAGCACTCCCCATGTAATTGACCTGTTCAGAAGGGGATTGAGAGTAATCATAATTATTATTTTGCACAAAATTACTTGCCATGTCATAGGAGGCCTCTTGAGGTGGATTTTGGGTGTTGATAGCTGAGACTTGCATGCCACCCATCTGCTGAGTAAGTAGATTTATTTGCTGAGACATAAGCTTGTTTTGAGCAAGAAGAGCATTGACAGCTTCCATTTCCAACACGCCTCTCTTCTGAGAGGTCTCAGAGTTCACAAGATTCCTGTTAGATGAGTATAAATATTGGTTGCTAGCAACTAATTCAATTAGTTCAATAGTCTACTCTGGTGTTTTCTTCTTGTGTAGTGAACCACCTGCAGAGGTATCTAAGCTCATCTTGGACATCTCACCTAAGCCTTTATAAAAGATGTCCAGTTGGGTCCATTTGAAGAACATGTCTGGAGGGCATTGCCTAGTCAGTAGCTTGTATCTCTCCCAAGCTTCATAAAGAGTTTCACCCTCCTTCTGCCTGAAGGTCTGAACCTCCAACCTAAGCTTAGTCAGCTTCTTTGGTGGGAAAAATTTAGTTAAAAACTTAGTAACAACCTTTTCCCAAGTATTCAGACTCTCCTTTGGTTGGGAATCTAGCCATAGCTTTGCTTTATCCCTCAGAGCAAATGGAAAAAGCATGAGTCTGTATACCTCTGGGTTCACTCCATTTGTCTTCACAGTATCACATATCTGTAGAAAATCAGATATAAATTGATTTGGATCCTCATGAGGAAGTCCATGATACTGGCAGTTTTGTTGCACTAGGGTGACCAATTGTGGCTTCAACTCGAAGTTGTTTGCAGCTATATGGGGCACCATAATACTTTTTCCATAGAGATCTGCAGTAGGAGCAGAGTACGAGCCAAACACTCTCCTCTATTGATCATCCCCATTTGGATTAGCCACATTGGCATTAACAGCATTATTATTATCCATGGTGGACTCTGCAGCCTTGTAAACGTCGCCTGAAAGTTCTTTCAGATTCAGGATCAAAGTCTAAGAGATGTTCTTTGTCTCTGTTCCTGCGCATAAACAAACAGAAAACAAAAAAAGATGGGACTCTCTACGTCAGAGTGCAGAGAAGTCCCTGTGAGGTAACCTGTGTAAAATAATAAAATAAAAGTACTAAATAAAATAAATAAATAATTTTCAAAAATTATAGATAGAATTAAGACAGAAAAATTCGAAAATAACCAGAAAAATAAACATGAAAAATAAAAAAAGTTAACAGGAGATACCAAACTTAAATTCAGAAATTAAGAAAAAATATTAATGCTAATTATTTATTTAAATTTTTTTTATTGATTTTTTTAGTGAACTAGAAAAATAAAAATAAAGAAAAAAATATAATAAGAAAAACGAAAATAAAATAAAATTGAAATAAATAAAATATATATAAAAGAACAAATGAGGTGCGGAACAACGGAAAGTAAGAAAAAAAATAAACAAAAAATTATAAAATAAAATAAAGTAAAATAAACTGACGTTAAGGAAACAAAGAAAAAAGAATACTGGGGGCTAGAGAACGTGCTAATGGAATGCACAATAAAGGGAAAATAAATAAATAAATAAAATTAATAATAATAAAAAATTAATTAAAAGAAAAACTATCTAATCTAAGTAATCAAACAACTAATAGTTGTTAATCACTATCAATCTCCGGCAACGGCGCTAAAAACTTGGTGCGGAATTTATAACCTACAAACTAACCGGCAAGTGCACCGGGTCGTACCAAGTAATACCTCAGGTGAGTGAAGGTCGATCCCACGAGGATTGATGGACTAAGCAACAATGGTTAAGTGATTTACTTAGTTAGACTAACAGAAAATGGTGTTTGAGAACTCAGAAGCATGAAACAGTACATTCAGAAAATTAATAAAGCAAGCAGTAAACAGGTTGTGAAATATGTATGGAGAAACAGTTAAGGTTTCAGAGATATCTATTTTCCGGATTGACTTTTCTTGCTAACTATTTTAATCATGCAAGATTCAATTCATGGCAAACTATATATGACTAAGCCCTAATTCCTTAGACCTTCTTAGTCTACTCTAACTTTCATCAACCACCAATTCCTTAGTCACTTAATTCCAATTAGAGGATAAAGTTCAATTCTAGTTTATGTGCCACAGAAATCCTAATTACCCAAATATAAGAGGATTATATGTCACGTATCCCGTTAAGTCCAGATAATTAGAAATTTAGGAGAATATATTTCCAAGCTATTGTTCAAGTAAAGAGCTTTTCCAAGTTATACAAGAACTCAATTAGAAAGAGGGTTGATGAGCGGATAATTTATACGCTTTTTGGCATTGTTTTTAGTATGTTTTCAGTATGATTTAGTTAATTTTTATTATATTTTATTAGTTTTTAATTAAAAATCACATTTCTGGACTTTACTATGAGTTTGTGTATTTTTCTGTGATTTCAGGTATTTTCTGGCTGAAATTGAGGGAGCTGAGCAAAAATTTGATTCAGGCTGAAAAAGGATTGCAGATGCTGTTGGATTCTGACCTCCCTGTACTCGAAATGGATTTTCTGGAGCTACAAAAGTCCAAATGGTGCGCTCTTAATTGCGTTGAAAAGTAGACATCCAGGGCTTTCCAACAATATGTAATAGTCCATACTTTGCTCAAGGATAGAGGACGTAAACTGGCGTTCAACGCTAGTTCCATGTTGCATTCTGGCGTCAAACACCAGAAATAGGTTACAAATTGGAGTTGAACGCCAGAAACAGGTTACAACCTGGCGTTTAACTCCAGAAACAGCCTAGGCACGTGAGAAGCTTAAGTCTCAGCCCCAGCACACACCAAGTGGGCCCCAGAAGTGGATTTCTGCACCAACTATCTTAGTTTATTCATTTTCTGTAAAGCTAGGTTACTAGTTTAGTATTTAAACAACTTTTAGAGATTTATTTTGTACCTCATGACATTTTAGATCTGAACTTTGTACTGTTTGACGGCATGAGTCTCTAAATTCCATTGTTGGGGGCGAGGAGTCTGCTGTGTCTCGATGAATTAATGCAACTATTTTTGTTTTCTATTCAAACACGTTTGTTTCTATCTAAGATGTTCATTCGCACTTTAATATGATGGATGTGATGATCCATGACATTCATCACCATCCTCAACCTATGAACGCGTGCCTGACAACCACCTCCATTCTACATTCGATTGAATGAGTATCTCTTGGATTCCTTAATCAGAATCTTCGTGGTATAAGCTAGAATCTATTGGCAGCATTCTTGAGAATCCGAAAAGTCTAAACCTTGTCTGTGATATTCCTAGTAGGATTCAAGGATTGAATGACTGTGACGAGTTTCAAACTCACAAGGGTTGGGCGTAGTGACAGACACAAAAGGACCAATGGATCCTATTCCAGCATGAGTGAGAACCGACAGATGATTAGCCGTGCGGTGACAGCGCACCTGGACCATTTTAACTGAGAGGACGGATGGTAGCCATTGACAACGGTGATCCACCAACATACAGCTTTCCATAGGAGAAACCTTGCGTACGTGAAGAAGAAGACATGGAGAAAGCAGAGATTCAGAAGACAAAGCATCTCCAAAACTCCGACATATTTTCCATCACAGCATAACAAGTATTATTTATTCCATGCTCTTTTATTCTTCGAAATTCAAATTGATAATTATAATTGATTTCCTGACTAAGATTTACAAGATAACCATATATTGCTTCAAACCAACAATCTCCGTGGGATCGACCTTACTCACGTAAGGTATTACTTGGACAACCTAGTGCACTTGCTGGCTAGTGGTACGAGTTGCGAAAAGTGTGATTCACAATTCGTGCACCAAGTTTCTGGCGCCGTTGCCGGGGATTGTTCGAGTTTGGACAACTGACGATTTATTTTGTTGCTTAGATTAGGAAAAAAATTTCTTTTTGGTTTAGAGTCTTCTATTATTGTTTTTGGTTGAATTTTTTTTTAAAATCCTTATTTTCTCTTTTTAAATTTTTCAAAAATTTTATAAACTGATAATTGAGTTTTTCTGTTTGAGTTTAATTTCATATTTTAAGTTTGGTGTCAATTGCATGTTTTTATTTTCTTTTAAATTTTCGAAATTGTGTTCATTGTTCTTTCTTAATCTTCAAGTTGTTCTTGTTTATTTTCCTTGTTTGATCTTTAGTTTTTCTTGTTTTGTGATTTTTCTTGTTTTTCTTGTGTATTTTCGAATTATTAGTATCTAAAAAAAATTTTATTTATTAAATACCTTATTAAAACACGTTAAATTTATAGCTCAATTGGCTAGAGCGTTGTGCTTATGTTCTTGGTAATTGGCTATCTTCTTTTTAAAACTTTTTCAAAAATAATTTTTCTTTGAATAAATCTTGTGCCAAACTTTAAGTTTCGTGTTCTCCTGTTAACTTTTCTTTAGTTTTCAAAAATTTTATTTTGGTTTTCTAAAAATTTTTAGTTTGGTGTTCTTTCTTCATGTTCTTGTGTTCTTGTGAGTCTTCAAAGTGTTCTTGACTCTCCCTTGTGTTTTGATCTTAAAATTTTTAAGTTTGGTGTTCCTTGGTGTTTTCCCTCCAAAATTTTCGAAAACAAGGAGCATTAGATCTAAAAATTTTAAAGTTGTGTGTCTTTTGTGTGTTTTTCTTTTTCATCATAAAATTCAAAAGTAAAAAAAATATCTTCTCTAACTATTTTTGAGCAAATATTTCGAAATTTTTCAAAAAAATTCAGATTTTTATTTTAAAATTTCTATTTTATCTTATCTTAGTTTTAAAAAAAAAATTCTCAAAATTCAAACTTTTTTTCAAAAAAAAAAATCATATCTTTTCTTTTTTTATTTTATTTTATTTTGTTACAAGTATCTTTAATTTTAAGACATATCTTTTTCAAAACTTCCTAACCAATTTCTCTCTCTTCATTTTTTTTAGAAAATCCTCACCCATATCTTTTTCAAATCTTTTTAATTAATTAATTTAGTTTTTAATTTTCTTTTATTTCTTTTTCTTCTAATTTTCGAAATTATAGTCAAATTTTCATTTATTTTATTTTGTTTTATTTTAATTTCAGTTTTCAAAATAAATAAATAAATAAATAAATAAATAAATAAATAAATAAATAAATAAATAAATAAATAAATAAATATTTTATTTGCAATTTACAACATCTCCCTTTCTCCATCATGGACCTAAGTAGAAATGAACAGTCCAGAAGGACTCTAGGGTCATATGCTAACCCCACTACTGCTTCATATGGGAGTAGTATCTATATACCCTCCATCGGAGTCAGTAGTTTTAAGTTGAATCCTCAGCTCATTATCATGGTGCAGCAAAGTTGCCAGTATTCTGGTCTTCCACAGGAAGAACCTACAGAGTTTCTGGTACAATTTTTATAAATTGCTGACACAGTACATGATAAGAAAGTAGATCAGGATGTCTACAGACTATTACTGTTTCCATTTGCTGTAAAAGACCAAGCTAAGAGGTGGTTAAATAACCAACTTAAGGCTAGCATAAGGACATGGAAGCAGCTATCAGAAAAATTCCTGAATCAATATTTCCCTCCAAAACGGATGACACAGCTAAGGCTAAACATCCAAGGCTTTAAACAAGGAGATAATGAATCTCTTTATGATGCCTGGGAGAGATACAGAGAGATGCTAAGAAAATGTCCCTCTGAGATGTTTTCAGAGTGGGTACAGTTAGACATCTTCTATTATGGGCTTACAGAGAAAGCTCAGATGTCTTTGGACCACTTAGCTGGTGGATCTATACACATGAGAAAGACAATTGAAGAAGCTCAAGAGCTCATTGATACAGTTGCCAGAAATCAGCATCTGTACCTAAGTAGTGAGTCTTCCATGAAAGAAGAGGCTAAAACAGTAACTGCTGAACAAGTTACTGAATTCAATAAGCAATTAGATTTTCTAACAAAACAGCTAGCCGAATTCAAGGTGATACTACAAGACACAAGAATGGCTAATATGAATATGGAAGTACAGTTGAAGCAAACAAAACAGCAGTTATCAAAACAAATAACATAAGAGTGCCAAGTAGTTCAATTAAGAAGTGGGAAAACATTAAATACCTCACTTCAAAGCAGCAGGAAGCCAAGAAATGAACAAACTGCTACCTAAAATCCCTCTGAGGACTGTAAGAGCCCAGAGAGGAATAATTCTGGCGCTCAAACGCCAGAAAAGGGTGAAGAGCTGGCGTTAAACGCCCAACCCATGCTAAGTTCTGGCGTTCAAACGCCACAAACAGGCAAGGAGTTGGCGTTAAACTCCCAATGGAAGCTCAGTTCTGGCATTCAAACGCCATAAACAGGTAAGAAGTTGGCATCCAACGCTAATCCAGCTTCCAACCCTGGCATTCAAATGCCAGTGAGGGATCAGACACACACATGTGCTGATAACAACCCCTCTAAAAAGGCTTCTCCAACCTCCTCTGTAGGAAATAAACCTGCAGTAACCAAGGTTGAGGAATACAAAGCCAAGATACCTTATCCTCAAAAAATCCGCCAAGAGGAGCAGGATAAGCAATTTACTCGCTTTGCAGACTATCTCAGGACTCTTGAAATAAAGATTCCGTTTGCAGAGGCACTTGAGCAAATACCCTCTTATGCCAAGTTCATGAAAGAGATCTTGAGTCATAAGAAGGATTAGAGAGAAACTGAAAGAGTTCTCCTCACTGAGAAATGCAGTGCAGTCATTCTGGAAAGCTTCCCAGAAAAGCTTAAAGATCCCGAGAGCTTTCTGATACCATGCATATTAGAGGGTAATTGCACTAAGACAGCTTTATGTGATCTTGGGGCAAGCATCAACCTAATACCTGCATCCACTATCAGAAAGCTTGGTTTAACTGAAGAAGTTAAACCAACCCGGATATGTCTCCAACTTGCTGATGGCTCCATTAAATACCCATCAGGCGTGATTGAGGACATGATTGTCAGGGTTGGGCCATTCGCCTTTCCTACTGACTTTGTAGTGCTGGAAATGGAGGAGCACAAAAGTGCTACTCTCATTCTAGGAAGACCGTTCCTAGCAACTGGACGAACTCTCATTGATGTCCAAAAGGGGGAAGTAACCGTGAGAGTCAATGAGGATGAGTTTAAGTTGAATGCTGTCAAGGCTATGCAGCATCTAGACACACCAAAAGACTGCATGAAAGTTGATCTCATTGACTCTTTAGTAGAAGAGATCAACATGGCTGTGAGTCTCGAATCAGAGCTGGAAGACATCTTTAAAGATGTTCAGCCTGATTTGGAGGATTCAGAGGAATCAAAAGAACCTCTGAAATTTCCTCAGGAAGAGGAGAAACCTCCTAAACCCGAGCTCAAGCCATTACCACCATCCTTGAAATATGCATTTCTGGGAGGTGACACTTTTTCGGTGATCATAAGCTCTGTTTTAAATCCACTGGAAGAGGAAGCACTACTTCAAGTGCTAAGGACACACAAGACAGCTCTTGGGTGGTCCATAAGTGATCTTTAGGGCATAAGCCCAGCTAGATGCATGCACAAGATCCTATTGGAGGATGATGCTAAGCCAGTGGTTCAACCACAGAGGCAGCTAAATCCAGCCATGAAGGAAGTGGTGCAGAAAAAGGTCACCAAGTTACTGGAGGCTAGGATTATTTATCCTATTTCTGATAGCCCCTGGGTGAGCCCTGTCCAAGTTGTCCCCAAAAAGGGAGGTACGACAGTGGTTCATAATAAAAAAAATGAAATGGTTCCTACAAGAACAGTTACAGGGTGGCGTATGTGTATTGACTATAGAAGGCTCAATACAGCCACCAGAAAGGATCACTTTCCTTTACCATTCATAGACCAGATGCTAGAGAGACTAGCAGGTCATGAATATTACTGCTTTTTGGATGGCTACTCAGGCTACAACCAAATTGCAGTAGATCCTCAGGACCAAGAGAAAACTGCATTCACATGTCCTTTAGGAGTGTTTGCTTACAGAAGGATGCCTTTTGGTCTGTGTAATGCACCTGCAACCTTTCAGAGGTGCATGCTCTCTATCTTCTCTGATATGGTAGAAAAATTTCTGGAAGTCTTCATGGATGACTTTTCAGTATTTGGAGACTCATTCAGCTTCTGCCTTAACCATTTAGCACTTGTTCTGAAAAGATGCCAAGAGACCAACCTAGTTTTAAACTGGGAAAAATGTCGCTTTATGGTGACTGAAGGAATTGTCCTTGGGCATAAAATTTCAAACAAGGGAATAGAGGTGGATCAAGCTAAAGTGGAAGTAATTGAAAAATTACCACCACCTGCTAATGTTAAGGCAATCAAAAGCTTTCTGGGGCATGCAGGATTCTATAGGAGGTTTATAAAGGATTTTTCAAAAAATTGCAAAACCCGTGAGCAATCTGCTAGCTGCTGACACGCCATTTGTGTTTGACACAGAGTGTCTGCAAGCGTTTGAGACTCTGAAAGCTAAGCTGGTCACAGCACCAGTTATTTCTGTACCAGACTAGACATTACCATTTGAACTAATGTGTGATGCCAGTGACCATGCCATTGGTGTAGTACTGGGGCAGAGGCATGACAAGCTTCTGCATGTCATTTATTATGCTAGCCGTGTTTTAAATGATGCCCAGAAAAATTACACAACCACAGAAAAAGAATTGCTTACAGTGGTTTACGCTATTGACAAGTTTAGATCATACTTAGAAGGATCAAAAGTGATTGTGTACACTGATCATGCTGCTCTTAAATATCTACTCCCAAAGTAGGATTCAAAACTCAGGCTTATAAGATGGGTGTTGCTTTTGCAAGAGTTTTATATAGAAATAAGAGACAGAAAAGGGACAGAAAACCAAGTGGCTGATCATCTGTCCCGGATAGAGCCAGTAGAAGGGGCGTCCCCCCCTCTTTTGAGATCTCTGAAACCTTTCTGGATGAGCATCTTTTTGCCATTCAGGAAACACCATGGTTTGCAGACATTGCAAACTATAAATCTGCAAGGTTCATACCCAAGGAGTACAGCAGGCAACAAAAGAAAAAATTAATTACTGATGCAAAGTACTACTTGTGGGATGAACCCTATCTCTTTAAGAGATGTGCAGACAGAATAATCCGTAGGTGTGTGCCTAGAGAAGAAGCACAAAAGATCTTATGGCATTACCATGGGTCACAATATGGAGGCCATTTCGGAGGTGAGCGAACAGCCACCAAGGTCCTCCAATGTGGCTTCTGCTGGCCTACCCTCTATAGAGATTCCAGAGAGTTTGTACGTAACTGTGACAGTTGCCAGAGAGCTGGTAATCTGCCTCATGGTTACGCCATGCCTCAACAAGGAATCTTGGAGATTGAGTTGTTTGATGTATAGGGAATTGACTTTATGGGGCATTTCCCACCATCATACTCAAACATTTATATTCTGGTGGCAGTCGATTATGTATCAAAATGGGTAGAGGCCATTGCCACACCCACTAATGATACTAAGACAGTGCTGAAGTTCCTCCAGAAACATATCTTCAGCAGGTTTGGTGTCCCTAGAGTACTAATCAGTGATGGGGGCACTCACTTCTGCAACAAACAGCTTTACTTTGCCATGGTCCAGTATGGGATTAGCCACAAGGTGGCAACTCCATATCATCCACAGAACAAATGGGCAAGCTGAAGTTTCTAATAGAGAACTAAAAAGAATCCTGAAACGGACTGTAAGTACCCGTAGAAAGGATTGGGCAAGAGGCTTGGATGATGCTCTGTGGGCTTACAGAACAGCATTCAAGACTCCTATAGGGACCTCTCCATACCAGCTTGTGTATGGCAAGGCCTGTCATCTGCCCGTGGAACTAGAACATAAGGCCTACTGGGCAACCAGATTCCTAAACTTTGATGCCAAATTAGCTAGAGAAAAAAGATTGCTCTAGCTGAATGAGCTAGAGGAATTCAGACTCATTGCTTTCGAAAATGCCAAGCTTTATAAAGAGAAATAAAAAAGGTGGCATGACAGAAAGCTATCATCTAGAGTCTTTGAACTAGGATAAAAGGTTCTGTTGTTTATCTCTAGGCTCAGGCTATTTTCCGGGAAACTGAAATCCTGGTGGAGGGGACCATATGTGATTACAAGTGTATCACCATATGGCTATGTGGAGCTTCAAGACCTTGATTCTAATAAGAAGTTCAATGTTAATGGACAGAGAATCAAGCATTATCTTGAAGGCAATGTTGAGCAAGAGTGCTCAAGGCTGAGGCTAGATTAAAAGCTCAGCAAGGTCCAGCTAAAGACAATAAAGAAGCGCTTGCTGGGAGGCAACCCAGCCATTAGCAAAACTTTTTCTGTTATCTTATTTTATCCTGTTGTTCATTTTATTTATTTTTAAAGTATATAAGTTCAATATTAATAAGGTAAAGAGTCAATTGCATAAGTTCACAGGGTTACAGAAGGATTCAGAGCACAAGAAAAAAAAAGAGCTCACTGGCAAGAAAACGCCAGTAAGAGGCAAAACTGGGCGTTAAACGCCCAAAAGGAGCATCTACTGGGCATTTAACGCCATTAAAGATAGCCATCTGGGCGTTCAGAAAAACGCCCAGTGACAAAGGAGTTTCTGGCGTTTAACGCCAGCTAGAAGCAACAACTGGGCGTTAAACGCCCAGACCAAGCACCAACTGGGCGTTAAACGCCCAAAACATGCAGTAGTTGGGCGTTTAACGCCATGATTGTGGGGAGTAGACAATTTCGTTTTCAATTCAAATTTTTTTTCCATTTTTTATGTTTCAATTCATGATTTCTTGCATAAACATGTTACAAATCCTAATTTTTCAAATCATTTTTTAAAAGATATCAAATGTATCTTAATCCATAAACCCTTTTCTTTTAATTCTCTTCAAATTATTTTCAAATCTTTTTTAAAAAAACAAATCTATCTCTTTTCCTTCTAAAATCTTTTAAACTCATCAATATCTTTTTCAAATCTTCACATCATCTTTTTCAAAATTCAGATTTATCTTTTTCAAATGTCTTTCATATCTTTTCAATTTTAAATCACATATTTTCCTATCATACTCATCTTTTCCAAATCACTTTTTCTATCATATCTTTCTCAAATAATTTTCGAAACTCACCCCCCTTCCCTTTAAATATTGGTTCGGCCTCTCCCCCCTCCTCCACAAGTTGCGCGTGGCTCTCCTTCCTTCCCTCTCCTTTCTTTTCTTTTGCTTGAGGACAAGCAAACCTCTAAGTTTGGTGTGTTCATCCGTGATCACTAAACCAATACCCACTAAGATCATGGCTCCTAAGGGAAAACAAACTGACTCAAGAGGCAAGAAAGAGAATATTCCAAAACCACTTTGGAATCAAGGGAAGTTCATAACCAAAGAACATTCAGACCATTTTTACAAAATAATGAGTCTAAGGTCAGTGATCCCGGAAGTTAAATTCAATCTGAAAGAAGATGAATATCCAGAGATCCAAGAGCAAATCCGAAACAGGAGCCGGAAGTCCTAGCTAATCCTAAAACAAAGGTGGAAAGAAACATGGTTTAGGAATTCTACGCTAATTTGTGGCAGACAGACAGGCTAATAATAGCTGGAACCGCATTCTATGACTATAGAACTCTGGTCAGAGGGAAGATTGTTCACACCCACCCTGACAAAATAAGGGAGATCTTCAAGCTGCCTCAACTGCAAGATGACCTAGACTCCTTCAATAGGAGAATGATGAGATCAAACCTGAGCTTGGACAAAATCCTAGAGGACATATGCCTCCCTGGAGCTAAATAGACAACCAACACAAAGGGTGCCCCAAACCAACTCAAAAGAGGAGATCTCAAACCCGTTGCCAGAGGCTGGCTGGACTTCATTGGACGCTCTATACTGCCCACTAGCAACTGCTCTGAGGTCACCATCAGAAGAGCTGTGATGATTCATTGCATGATGCTGGAAAAAGAAGTGGAAGTTCATCAGCTGATTGCTTGTGAGCTTTACAAAATTACAAACAAGAACTCCAAAGATGCTAAATTGGCTTATCCAAGCCTGGTCTCTCTGTTATGTAAAGATGTTGGGATAAAAATGGGAGTAGATAAGTATATCTTAGTTGAGAAACCAATCACCAAAAAGTCTATGGAAGGACAACAAGTGCAGGAAGACCCCATCAAGAGAAAAGCAGAGGAGTTCCTCCCGGAAATCCCTCAAATTGAATACTGGGAGCGCCTAGAAGCATCTGTCACCAAGTTGCAAGAAGCTGTGGATCAACTGAAGGAAGAACAGCAAAATCAAAACAGCATGCTATGCAAACTGCTTAAAGAACAAGAAGAGCAAGGGCGTGACTTAAAGGAACTGAAGCGCCAGCAGCTATCTCTCGAAGGGCCAAGCACCCCACAGACCAAAGAGGCATCTACCTCCCAAAATAACGGTTGTTGAGTCCTAACTCTGTGATAACCTTTTATCCATTTTAAGAGTATATGAGTATTAGAGTTAGAGTCATTTATTTTTATGTCTTTAATTTCTTGTCTTTTATTATTAAGTGTCTGCTTTTATGCCTAATTTATATTATTTTTAATAAATAAAGATTAGAGTCTATGCCTTAAAGTTATGAATATCTTATGAATCCATCACCTTTCTTAAATAAAAAAATTATTTTAATTACAAAAGAACAAGAAGTACATGGTTTCAAATTCATCCTTGAAATTAGTTTAATTATTTTGATGTGGTGACAATACTTTTTGTTTTCTGAATGAATGCTTGAACAGTGCATATGTCTTTTGATATTGTGGTTTATGAATGTTAAATATGTTGGCTCTTGAAAGAATGATGAACAGGAGAAATGTTATTTGATAATCTGAAAAATCATAAAATTGATTCTTGAAGCAAGAAAAAGCAGTGAATACAAAAGCTTGCAGAAAAAAAAGGGAGAGAAAAGAAAAATGGCGAAAAAAAATTTAGAAAAAGAAAAGCAAGCAAAAAAAGCCAAAAGCTCTTTAAACCAAAAGGCAAGAGCAAAAAGCCAGTAGCCCTTAAAACTAAAAGGCAAGGGTAAAATAAAAAGGATCCAAGGCTTTGAGCATCAGTGGATAGGAGGGCCTAAAGGAATAAAATCCTGGCCTAAGCGGCTAAACCAAGCTGTCCCTAACCATGTGCTTGTGGCGTGAAGGTGTCAAGTGAAAACTTGAGACTGAGCGGTTAAAGTCAAGGTCCAAAGCAAAAATAGAGTGTGCTTAAGAACCCTGGACACCTCTAATTGGGGACTTTAGCAAAGCTGAGTCACAATCTGAAAAGGTTCACCCAATTATGTGTCTGTGGCATTTATGTATCTGGTGGTAATACTGGAAAACAAAGTGCTTAGGGCCACGACCAAGACTCATAAAGTAGCTGTGTTCAAGAATCAACATACTGAACTAGGAGAATCAATAACACTATCTGAACTTTGAGTTCCTGTAGATGCCAATCATTCTGAACTTCAATGGATAAAGTGAGATGCCAAAACTATTCAAGAGGCAAAAAGCTACTAGTCCCGCTCATCTAATTGGAGCTAAGTTTCATTGATATTTTGGAGTTTATAGTATATTCTCTTCTTTTTTTATCCTACTTGATTTTCAGTTGCTTGGGGACAAGCAACAATTTAAGTTTGGTGTTGTGATGAGCGGATAATTTATACGCTTTTTGGCATTGTTTTTAGTATGTTTTATGATTTAGTTAATTTTTATTATATTTTTATTAGTTTTTAATTAAAAATCACCTTTCTAGACTTAAATATGAGTTTTTGTATTTTTCTGTGATTTCAGGTATTTTCTGGCTGAAATTGAGGGAGCTGAGCAAAAATCTGATTCAGGCTGAAAAAGGACTGCAGATGCTGTTGGATTCTGACTTACCTGCACTCGAAATTGATTTTTTGGAGCTACAAGAGTCCAAATGGCGCGCTTTCAATTGCGTTGGAAAGTAGACATCCAAGGCTTTCCAACAATATATAATAGTTTATACTTTTCTCAAGGATAGACGATGTAAACTGGCATTCAACGCCAGTTCCATGTTACATTCTGGCGTCAAACGCCAGAAACAGGTTACAAATTGGAGTTGAACACCAGAAACAGGTTACAACCTGGCGTTTAAGTCCAAAAACAGCCTAGGCATGTGAGAAGCTTAAGTCTCAGCCCCAGAACACACTAAGTAGGCCCCAGAAGTGGATTTCTGCACCAACTATCTTAGTTTATTCATTTTCTGTAAACCTAGGTTACTAGTTTAGTATTTAAACAAATTTTAGAGATTTATTTTGTACCTCATGACATTTTAGATCTGAACTTTGTACTCTTTGACAGCATGAGTCTCTAAACTCCATTGTTGGGGGCGAGGAGCTCTGCTGTGTCTCGATGAATTAATGCAACTATTTCTGTTTTCTATTCAAACACGTTTGTTTCTATATAAGATGTTCATTCGCACTTTAATATGATGGATGTGATGATCCGTGACATTCATCACCATCCTCAACCTATGAACGCGTTCCTGACAACCACCTCTGTTCTACATTCGATTGAATGAGTATCTCTTGGATTCCTTAATCAGAATCTTCGTGGTATAAAATAGAATCTATTGGCAGCATTCTTGAGAATCCGAAAAGTCTAAACCTTGTCTGTGGTATTCCTAGTAGGATTCAAGGATTGAATAACTATGACAAGCTTCAAACTCACAAGAGTTGGACGTAGTGACAGACGCAAAAGGACCAATGGATCCTATTCCATCATGAGTGAGAACCGACAGATGATTAGCCGTGCGGTGACAGCGCACCTGGACCATTTTCACTGAGAGGACGGATGGTAGCCATTGATAATGGTGATCCACCAACATACAGCTTGCCATAGGAGAAACCTTGCGTGCGTGAAGAAGAAGACAGGGAGAAAGCAGAGATTCAGAAGACAAAGCATCTCCAAAACTCCGACATATTCTCCATCACTGCATAACAAGTATTATTTATTCCATGCTCTTTTATTCTTCGAAATTCAAATTGATAATTATAATTGATTTCCTGACTAAGATTTACAAGATAACCATAGATTGCTTCAAACCAACAATCTCCGTGGGATCGACCCTTACTCATGTAAGGTATTACTTGGACGACCCAGTGCACTTGCTGGTTAGTGGTACGAGTTGCGAAAAGTGTGATTCACAATTCGTGCACCAAGGGTCATACTTCCGTTCCACCCAATTTCATAAGATAAAGAACGAACACAATTCTTGAAATATAAATCAGTACATGAATTAAAATAGAAAAATAATATTATCAATCCATACAATAGACAGAGCTCCTAACCTTAACAATGGAGGTTTAGTTACTCATGGTTCAGAGAGAAAATAAGGATTCTGAAAAATTGTAAATTGTGGAATGAGCTGGAGGAGAAGAGATAAGTTTCTCTTCTCTTTTATATCTAATCCTAATTAATGTAAAATATATTTTCTAAAACTAAAATAATATCTTTTCCTATCTAAAAATAGTATACAAATTTAATCAAAATTAATTGATTGTTCGTGCAACCATGCTGATATTGAGGATCCACGCTGAACTTGGAAAAAGCCAAGTTCAGCGTGGAGGAGGCAGTGTGATATTTAGCGCTCCTCTTTGATTCCACGCTGAACTTGGCTTTTTCCAAGTTCAGCGTGGAGTGTTACGCATGGTTTCCTGGGAGCTTTCAAGTTCCACGCTGAACTTGGCAGGGGCCAAGTTCAACGTGGAGGAGGTAGAGGTTGCTGGAGAAGAAGTATGCACTATTATATATCGTTGGAAAGCCTTGGAAGTTAGCTTTCCAATGCCGCTGAAATCACGTCAATTGGACCTCTGTAGATCAAGTTATTCTTGTTTGAGTGCAAGGAGGTCAGGATTGACAACATCATTCGCTTTCCTCCTTTTCTGCTACAAAACTCTGTCAAATCCATTCGAATGCTACCTGAAATAAATAGAATTGTGCAAAACTCAAAGTAGCATCTATAGTGACCAAAAGATATTTAAATTTTGATCAAACTTAGCAATTCAAGTGCAAATTCACAAGGAAAAGATAGATAAGATGCTCATGCATCAATTATATGTCACATATACCAATTAGTTCATGTAATTAGCAATTTAGGAGGAATTTGTTTTCAAGCTGTTGTTTAAGTGAGATAACTCTCTCGAGAATCACAAGAACTCATGTAGAATAAGGGTCATACTCTCGTTCCAGCTAGATTCATAAGATTAAGAATGAAAATAATCCTTGAAACTGGATCAATATATTAATTAAAATAGAAAAGCAATAGTCTTAATCCATAGAAATAAACAGAGCTCTTAACCTTAACAAAGAAGGTTTAGTGGCTCATGACTTATAGAGAAAAACTAGGGTTCTGAAAAATGTCGAAGAGAAAAGATCCCCCTCCGGGAGGCGTGTCCCCTTGGGGAGGAAGAAAGTCCCCTATTTATAGTAGAGCCTCTAAGACTAAATCTAGAATTCAAATCCAAAATAAATCAAAACAAAATCAAATCTAATTATTCAAATTCAAACTAAATCAAAATAAAATCAAATCTAAGAAAATCAATCTTTTCTTAATGACTCTCTAACTAATGATTTTCCTTGTATTTTAAGCTTGGTGTCTTCAAATCTTCATTAATTATGCATATTTCTCGGGTTCGGGGCTGTTGTAGGCATATGGCGCCATTTTGGTGGTGTCCAGCGCCAGAATTGGCAATGCTTGGGCGCTAGTTCTATCCTTCTTGGGTGCTAAACACCAGGCTCAGCGTTTATCGCCAGAATTGGCAGTGATTCCAGAAGAAAAGTATATTCTATTATATATCATTGAAAAGCTCTGGAAGTTGGCTTTCCAACGTCATTAGAACCACATCAATTGAACCTTTATAGTTCAAGTTATGCTCATTGGAATGCAAGGAGGTCAGGGTTGACATCATCCACTTTCTTCCTTTGTTTTTGCACAAAACTCTACCAAATTCGTCCGAATTTTACCTGAAATAATAAAAATACCAAAACAACTCAAAGTAGTATCCAAAGAAATATTTGCACTAAATAATATAAAACTTAATAAATTCTAACTAAAAATGACTAGAAAACTAAGGAAAAAAGGGTACAAGATGCTCACGCATCAGTCATAATCTCTAATATGTTGTTATTTCTTCAAACTCAACAATCTCCCCCTTCATAACAAACATTATAAATTGAATTAAAAAGAAATAAGAAGAGTTTTAGGAACTTTCCTTTGATGATTATGCTTTGATATAAAACTCTCCCTTTTCTTTTATTCACTTGGCTCTCCCTTGATGTTTGTATTTTTCAACCTATGATCCACAAAATTTACAAAGAAGCAATGCAAAATATTCAAAAGCTATTTCAAGCAGTTTTATATATGAGAGAACCCATTTGATCACTAGAAAATATTTACAAAGTTATTTATCCAAATAAAATTATCAAACAGCTTCAACTTAATATCAAAGATTATTTAGAATCAGCAGTAACAATATTGATAAAAAATACCAATCTGAGCTGCCACCAATACTTTCAAAACATCAGCCAACTTTGAATAGTCTTAAAAATAGCAGCCAGCCTCAGTTCATCAAACAAATAAACATCTTAACAATTCATTTC
The DNA here is from genome assembly GCF_003086295.3 of Arachis hypogaea. Lineage (NCBI taxonomy): Eukaryota > Viridiplantae > Streptophyta > Magnoliopsida > Fabales > Fabaceae > Arachis > Arachis hypogaea. The sequence continues at coordinate 81,145,796 of NC_092055.1, forward strand.
TTTCATTTACTCTTCCTTTTGTTTTTAAGGAGGGTAAATGAATCTGCACAAAAGTTGTTAAGTGTCCTAAATAGTCTACCAGAACAGTTCAAAGTTAAGTGCCTACAACTATTACAGTAATCCAAAGTTAAAATATAGTATCCAAAATATATCCAAAGTCCAGAAATTGTTAACATAAGAAAACAAGTAGCATCAAACAGGAACTAGACATCAGATCCCTCTTCATCGGGTCCTAGAATGTCTTCTTCTTCAGGCTCAGACATTACTTGATCATCATCCAACGAGTCAAGGTACTTCAAAAGTACTTCAACCTTGCTTTGAGACTTTCGCAATGATTTTTAATTTTGTATTGCTAGTCTCCGAGCTTGTTGGATAGAATTGATAATTTATTATATAAGATTGACAAACTCTTGTAATACATCATTGACAATTCCGTTGATCAAATATTTGTTTGAATTTGATGTGCCTGCAGCCGAGTGAGGAGGGATACTTTCATCATCTTCTTCCTCCATAACTGTATCATTGATAGTCTTAGTTCTTTTTTCTTTTGTTTGTTTTACTGCACCACCGTCCTTGAGTGAGGAAATTTTATTTTCTTGGTGCTCATTGTTCAGATCAACAGCGAAATATTCAAAGATGCAAGTTAAAAACATGCCATATGGAAGAGATACATTTTTTTATCACTTTTGATGCAATCATGCATATGACGCATCATTAATAAGTAAGAAAATGAGATTTCAATTTTGTTGAGTATAGCATAGAGAACCAAGGTATCACAGAGGGTGACTCGTTGATATGAACCACTTTGGGGCATGAGAATGTATGTAATGAGGCGGTGAAGTTGGGCTTTGACAGGACCTAGGGCTTTATGGTTAGGAGTCATACCATCCATGAGAGATATATTCTCACATATGTTAGTTTACACATCCTTATATGATACACCCATATCATTATCCATTTTTCTGAGACGTAGGCATTCACGTCAACATCGTAATAATCAAGGGCATTACTAAGGGATTATTTGTTCAAATATATTTCTCGGCCTTTAACATATGATTGAATGCTTCCTTCATGGTAATACATATTAGCGTAGAATTCTCGAACTAGATCAGGATAGACTGGTTTTTGATTTCAAAACATTTTCTCTAGTCAAAATAAACAAAATTTTCTACAAAATCAATTTCCTTTTCAGCCAGAGTTTTCAAATCCACCACATATGTAGAACACAGAGGTCTTTTAGAAACAACAACTTTATGGAATTCATAGTTCATGCTAGAAGAAAAATGGTGAGGATCATAATGAGAGTGAGAACGGTTACCGAAGTGGGACTTATAACCAACAGGATCAAGATTTATGGGCTCTTTCACTGAGTTGAAAAAAGGTCTTCGATTACCTTTGGTAGGGTGACTAGATGGTGCTTAATGTCCTTAAGGATGAGAAGATGAATGAAGAAGAGGAGAAGTTGGAGGTTCTTCATCCGTCATAGGTCTTTTTCCTTTCACAGTATTAGCCCTAGAAGTTCCAGCATCAGTGGGTACAGAGGATGAACATCGTGAGGGGTTCTTGTTTTGTACCATGGGTTCTAGAATAGGAGAGGAGTGGGAATGGATGTGGATGCGGATGTTGACTTGTCCCTTTTGTGGTAGGTTGAATGGAGGACAAAAGGTGCTTGTACCTCTGCGAGTTGCAACCTTCTTTCTCATCTTTATGAGAGCACAAGGAAAGAGAATGTGGGAGAGGTGGAGAAGATGAGAATTTTTTCAAAAAATAACGGTCATAAATGCTTTGAATCCTTTTTGAAAACACAAAAAGATATAAAATAAAAAGGTGTTTCAAAGAATTTTGAATTTAAAATAATGTAAACAAGAAGTTTTGAAAAGACAAATCAAATATAAAATCTTGAAAAATTTGAATTTGATTTGACTTGATGAAGAATTCTAAAAGCAAATACTCTTTTTAATATAAATAATCAATGCAAATAATGAAGCTCACATCATAAAATAGAACTTCTTCTTTTTGGGCCTATTGGTGGTTTTAAGGAAATACAATGGACTACTAAGAATTTAATTTTGACCCATATCATTTAATTTTATCAACACTTAGTTTGATATTCAGGGAACCTAGAGAGAGTTGATGAGTGAATATTTTATACGATTTTTGGCATTGTTTTCTTTCTGTTTTCAGTATATTTTGTTAAGTTTTATCATGTTTTCATAGGTTTTATTGCAAAATTCACTTTTTGGATACTACTTTGAGCCTTTGTGTTTTTCATATGATTTTAGGTAAATTTTGGGTGAAATTGGCAAGTTTTGGCAAAAATATGATTCAGAGGCAAAAAATGAGTGTAGATCCTGTCAAATCAGACCTCCATGCATTCAAACAAGCATTTCTGGAGCTACAGAGATCTAAATGACGCGTTTTAAACGGCGTTGGAAAGCTAACTTCCAGAGAATTCCATTAATATTTAATGGTCTATACTTTTCTTTGGATTAGACTGCCAAAAATGGGCGTTGAACGCCCAAACTATCCCCTAGTGGGAGTTCAACGCCCCAAGAGGACCAAGGCGAGCGTTGAATGCCCAAACCTGGCGTTCAATGCCAGCAAGGGAGTTCAAGGCAGTGTGGACATCCCCCTAATGGGCGTTCAATGCCCATTCCTCAAGTTAGACTCTAAAAGTGGATTTTTGCATCTTTTTGGGCCCAAAAGTGGATTTTTGGATCTTTCTGCTTAGTCTAGTTCACTTTTGTAATTTTTAATTATTAGATTAGTATATATAGGCGAAGATCACCCATGTTTAGGATCTTCAGCCCCTCAGAACATATCACATGTTACTTTCTGTACAGTATGAGCAACTAAACCTCCTAGGTTAAGGTTAGGAGCTCTGATGATTCCTACGGATTAATACAATTACTTTTTGATGAGTGGATATTTTATACGCTTTTTAGAATAGTTTTTATATAGTTTTTAGTATGTTTTGTTTAGTTTTTATTAATTTTTTATAGGTTTTAGTGTTAAATTCATATTTTTGGATTCTACTATGAGTTTTTATGTTTTTGTATAATTTTAGGTAATTTATGGCTGAAAAGGAGCTGGAGCAAAACTCTGATTCAGAGACAGAGAAAGCACTGCAGAGGCTGTCCGAATCTGACCTCCTTGCACTCGGAAGAGCTTTTCTGGAGCTACAAAAGTTCAAATGGAGCATTCTCAACGGCTATGGAAAGCTAACTTCTAGAGTTTTCCAGCAATGTATAATAGTTCATACTATGCTTCGGATTATAAGGCCCAAAACTGGCGTCCAACGCCAGCCTCCTGCCGCCTTCCAGGTGTCCAGCGCCCAAGGAGTAAAGCCCAGCGTCCAAACGCCCAAAGAGGACCCCCTAGCCAGCGTTCAACGCTTTAGAGGCCACCTAGCACGTGGATCTCATCAAAGTTCAGCCCAAACACTCACCAAGTGGGCTCCAGAAGTGGATTTTAGCACTAAAAAGACTGTTTTACCCTTACTAGTCATTGCTTAGTATTTAAGGGATTAGATTTATGTTATTCGAACACTTTTTACCATCATTTAGCATATTTTTGTTTTACACTTTGTATTTCCTTTTAGTATGAGTTTCTAAACCTCCTAAGTTGAGGAGAGGAGGCCTGCTGAGTCCAATGAATTAATAAAAGCTTTACTGTTTCTTCTTCGATTCTTGTCTGATTTATTTCTAAGATGTATACTCGCTCTTCAACATGGTGAATAGGATGATCAGTGACAATCAGCTCTGTTCATCATACTAAGATGAACGTGCCTGACAAACACTCGCATCTACTTGGGTTTGTGTGAATACGTGACTGGAAAGCACGAACTGCCAGCTATGTTTATACATCTCTCAGACGGCTAATCCACGACTTCGTTGGGGACTTCTCGAGACACTAATAAACCCCATTTGTAGGGTTTATCTTATGCCTCATTTAAGGGATTTTATCACCTTTTACCCATATTTATTCAATGAAATAGCATGGTTTTTCTTATTCTCCTTTAATTGTGCTTAAAGGTGAAAACATGCTTTTTAGGACTTAGAATAGCTAAATTTAATTCACCTTGATTCCATTAGATGCCTTGATATGTTTGTTAACTGATTTCAGGTTTAGGAGGCAAATATTGGATCAAGGGAATGAAGGAAAAGCATGTAAAAATGGAGAACTCATGAAGAAATTAAGGAATCACAAAAGCTGTCATACCGACCTCTACGCACTTAATCGACCATAACTTGAGCTACAGAGGTCCAAATGATGCGGTTCTAGTTGAGTTGGAAAGCTAACATTCGGGGCTTGACAACGATATAAGATTTCCCATAGTTTTTACACGTATGGTGATGCGTACACGCACTGTACGTGCACGTGTTGTTGCTGCCATATGATCCACTTAAAGCAATATGTGGCCAGCGAATTCTAAAGCCTTGTTGCCCAATCCAACTCATTTCTGATGCTATTTGACCCAAGGATTAAAGAGGTATGAGACATCTAGTCATTAGTTTAGTTTTATTTTAGTTTTATCATGCTTTAGTTAGTTTCTAGAGAGAGAAGCTCTCTCTTCTCTCTAGAATTAGGAGTAGGTTAGATCTAGATTAGGAATTCTTAGATCTAGGTTAATTTCATGCTTTGATTTACTTTTTTTTTGCAATTCTTCTTCTTCTACCTTTTCTCTCTCTAGTTTAGCATTTAATTCATGTAATTCTCTACTTTTATATTGATGCACTTTTGTTCTTCTATCTCTCTTTCAATGCAATTTATGATTCATGTTCCTTTATCGTTGATTTGATTTTTTGTTGTTTAATTCCTTGCAATTGAGTAGTGTAGATTTACTTTCCTTGCTATTTTACCATGTTTTCCTTTTATGCCTTCCAAGTATTTGATGAAATGCTCGGTTGGATTTTAGTGTAGATTTACATTCATTGCAATTTTACTATGTTTTCCTTTTATGCCTTCTAAGTGTTTGATAAAATGCTTAGTTGGATTTTAGAGTAGAATTTAGTGCTCTTGGCTTGGGAAGGTAACTTAGGAACTCTTGGCTTACTAATGTCCAAGTGATTGATGGTTGGGAGCCATTAACTCTAGATCTCACTAATTGATTTGGTGTAGAACTTAGACTTATGGACTTGGATTGACATAGCTCATTTGACTTTCCTTTATTAGTTAGAGGATGACTTACTGGGGTTGATCCTTGCCAATTCTCATGTTGTGGTTAGTGATTAGGATAGAGATCCTTGACCACCAAACCTTGCTAAGACCTCTTTAGTTGTTAGTTTATTTTCATTTCCATTTACTTTTCATGCCTCTTATTGAAAACCCCAAATATAACTCATAACCAATAACAAGACACTTTATTGCAATTCCAAGGGAGAACGACCCGAGGTTTCAATACTTTGGTTTATAAATTTAGGGGTTTGTACTAGTGACAACCAAATTTTTGTATGAAAGGACTATTGCTTGGTTTATGAACTATATTACAACGAGCTTTCAATTGTGAATTCTAAATCACACAAAAGTCCAATCATCAAAATGGCACCGTTGCCGGGAAATTGCAATGGTGTTGTGTTATTGGTTATCTTATATATGTGAATAGTGTGAATATGTTTGCTTTTGTTAGCTCTTGCTAGTTTTAGGATTTGGTTTTCTTTGTTTCTTATTTGATTCTATTTTCCTTTTCTCTTGCTATCATGAATTCTCACTTTGGCTATGAGTTTGGTTCTAACTATGTTGTAGGAAATGAGGGCTACAATGAAGAAATGCATCAAGGATGGAACAATCAAAGGTGGGAGGAGCCATATGCATATGATCAATCCTCTTGGCAACAACCTCCACTAATGCACTATGAAGAAGAGCCATTCTATGATGCATACCAATCCAATGGCTATGGTGAATCTCCTTGTGACTTCCAAGAACCAGCACCATATGCCTATGAACCATATCCTCAACATGAACCTCAACCATACTCACAAGCCTATTTTCACCAAGCACCTCCATATGACCTTAATTTATATCCACCATATCAACCTCCTTTTGAACCATATGAGCCATACATGGAACCACCATTTCAAGATCACTACTCCCAAGAACCACCTCAATATATACCACCACACCCTTACCAAGAAGAACCACCTTCCTATCATGAACCCTTTCTCGAAGACATTGAACTCTCTTACCCAATCCAATCCCCAATGGATGAAATCCTTGGCCTTATACTTCAAGGGCAAGGAGAAATAAAAAGGGAGACACTAGAATTTGTGGCTACCTTGACCAAGGTAGTAAGCATTTTAACCTCCCAATATTTGAGCACTCAAAGCACTCCCATGGTCACATATGGAGAATCAATTGAAAAGCATAAGGAGAGATTGGAAACTCCGGTGGAAAATGAGGAATGCTATTTTGTATTAGAACAATTGGAGGAGCCTATGATCATTGAAGAAGAGGAAGAAGTGGTCGAAGACTTAGGAGATGCGGAACCTCCTTGGGAACCTAGAGTTGAAGAGAACCTCTCTAAGAAGATTGAATTTGATGTTGAGGAGGAAAGTGCACAACCTCCAAAACAATTTTTGAATGAAGACTTGGAAGGAATGAAGCAAGAATTGAGTTCTCTTGGTGATGAAGATCATGCATCCAATCTTCTTGGTGGTGAATCCTTTGAGTTTGAAGAACCTTCTTCTAAAGAAATAGGAAGCAATGGGGAGGTAGATTTCTCTTAACTTCCCATTTATGATTTGAGTGATAGAGAAGAGCTAGATGAATTTGATGAACAAAGGATTGAAATCGAAGAAGTGTGTCAAAAGGTGGAAGTGATCAAGGAAGAACATAAGGGAGTAGAGCTTGCAAGGACATTGGAAATACCTCTCCCCAAGCCATCACCATCCATTCTTTCATTCAAGTGGGTAAATTTCTTATACTTAAGCTTTATTATTCCCCTTGAATATGGTTTGCTAGAGACGAATGGTCAACTTAGATATATTTGTGGCTTTAAGAGCAAACGGGAGATGGTTAGTGGTTGGAAATATCATTCTAGGTGCATGATGGCTACACGTTCAAAGCTTAATTGCAATGGTTGGTGTAGAACTAGATTACTTGGGTCTAGGATGTTGTTTGGTTGCTTAAATGAGAATTCCAAGATTATGCCACCCAAATGGAATAATGATAATCAACTCGAAGATGGGTGTGGCAACAAGATATGGGATCCGGGAATACATGAGGATCAATTTTAGGAGCCCATAATCTATGAAGAACTCCATCAAAGCTTGGAAAAATTGAACTTGAAGAATGGAGCTTATTGGAAATGCAAGCATTGGTGGGTGTTCAAGGATGGTTTCAAGCACAAGCCACCATGAAGGAGCTCCCCATAAGTCCAACTTAAGGACAATAAACAAAAGTACTAGGTGGGAGACACCCCACCATGGTAACTTCTTTTCATTTTCTTTTTTTGTACATATTGGTAATTAGTTTAAATTTATGTTTTTGATTGATTTGTTGAGTTTGTTTGGTAGTTTAGTATGTTAAATAAGGTTTTATAGTGTTTTGGTAGTTGTTTGGAGGTTTGGAATGCTTGGATTGGTGCAAAAACAGAAAAAAAAATTTTGAAAAAAAAAGGAGCACCATCCGCGCGTACGCGCACTGCACACGTACGCGTGCATCAAGCATTTTCGCCGATCCACGGGCACGCGCCATATACGCGTATGCGTGGATTGAGAAATTCCACCCCCAAGCCAAAAATCCGAGAGATGTGCGAACGCTGCGCTAGCATTGTGCCTTTCGCAAAAACCAACTCGCGCGTACGCGCACATGACGCGTACGCGTCACTCTCGAAATAAGCCATCCGCGCGCACGCGCCATGTACGCATACGTGTCGCGTCCATTGCACCACCATCCGTGCGCGCGCGCCATGCGCGCGTACGCGCGGATGTCCTTCCTTTAACACATCCCTTTTCTTCTCCTCTTTCCATTTCTTTCCTTCTCCTTTCTTCTTCCCTTCTTCTACCCCTCATCTAACACTCCCAAAGACCATTGATAACCATTTATTTTAGTTAACTAATTAGTTAGTTAGTTAGTTGATTAGTTAGTTTTAGTTAGTTTTCATTTCATTTTCTCTTTTTCATTGTAAGTGTTGGATTGTTATTCTTGTTTACCATTAATTGCTGCTGAGTATTAAAAGAGGGATGTTATCTTAACATCATTATGTTTATAAACGTTGTTGGATTCTATTGTTGAGGTTATATTTTGCTACTTGGTTTTGAGTTTTTCATGCTTACCTTTTAAGAATACCAAGTGATGAGAATTGCCTTCGAGCTTGTAACTCTTCTTGAATTGCATGATTTGGCCACCATGTGATTTGAACCCTATTCTTTGATTAGGCAATCTCTTGACATTGGATGTTGAGCATTTACTTCAATGCATTGTATTCCATGATCATATGCATCCATATGCTTATAGCTTGAATGTCTTCATGCATCTTTAATGCTTGTTTTACCTTACAAGCTTACTTAAAGCATCTAAAGCACACTAGGATAAGTGAAGTGCATGCTTCTTTTGTGACATCGCTTTTTATGCTAATGTGTGTTCTAAACCACGCAATTTAGAATTCACACACTTATTTGTCATTAATGTCACACTAATTCACTCACTCAATTCTAGTGATTAGTCCCTTATTCCAATAATGTATGCTTTCTTGCTTTTGTTTTCTCATCTTATGGTGTTGTATTTTTGTTTTTCATGAATGATGCACCACCAACAAAAATGGAAGCGGAAGAAAGAACAGGCAGCAACCGGTTGACCTACCAGCTGAAGGTAGCAATCCGGAGAGTCGCCGTACCCCCTTGCTCATCTTTAAGTGCACCGAGGATGGTGCAAACTTTTAAGTGTGGGGAGGTCGTCCGACCGGTCGGCGATTTTGGGTGACAAGTTTCTAATCTCAACACTTTTGCATTTCATGTTTTTTAGGTCTTTTAGGATTTTTACTTGCATTTTCTTATTTTTGCATATATATACATAATAAGCTTAGTAAAAATAATGAAAATTTTTCAAGATTTTATCTATAGGGCACCTCAATTGATTTGAGTGAAAACTTTTCATAGAACTTTCGTGAATTATATATATATATTGTGGAACATGTTTTGAGCTAAGAACACAAGCTTGTGAGATTTGAGCCTAATGGTGTGGTTACATCTTATAACCACTTATTTTCCTTCTTGTGTGCATTATTCTCTTCCTATGATTGTAATCTTTGATTTGTTCGATTCTTTATGTCCATTATTTTGTGTATTCATGTATTTATATGATTGAGGCCATTATTTCATTAGCTCACTTATCCAAATAGCCTTACCTTTTACTCTCCATTGTTAACCAATTTTGAGCCTATGCTTAACCCAATTGTTCTTTATTTTAGCATATTACAAGCCTAAAGCGGAAAACAATAAATGTCCTTTATTTGGATCTTTGATTAGCTTAGGCTAGTGTGTGTGTATCATTCAAGTGTGGGAACCTTGGGACGTTGGGTGAATAAAAGGGTAGTTTTGTATTTTGTTTTAAATATTTGGGAATTGGGTACATGCTCATGTATTGATTAAATGTATAGACCTTATGCATTGATGTTCTTGTATATAGTTTGAAAGAAAAAAAATTGAGAAAAACAAAAGAAAAGAAAAAGAAAAAGAAAAATAAACAAAAAGAAAAGTATAGAAAAGAAAAAAAATAAAAAAACAAAGAAAAAGAAAAGGAAAGAAATAAAAAAGGGGACAAAATGCCCCAAAGCAAAGCGAAAGTCAATAAGAATCAATGCATATGTGTTGTGATCAAGAAAAGAAAATACATGAGTATGTGAAATAGTAAAAAAATGGGTAGTTAGGTTAGAGCTTAATTGTATAGGATGTCATAGGTTAGGTGGGAAGTTTAAGCTTATCAAAGATTCAAATTTTAAGCTCACTTGACCAAATATGCATCCTACCTTGACCCTAGCCCCATTACAACCTAAAGAAAAGACCTAATGATATTTGTATGCATGCATGAAATAAATGTTGATTGTTAGAAGAAAAACAAATTTTGGAAAGCATGATTAGGGGAGAATTGAGTGAATCAACCCTAAACACTTGAGCGAATAGAGTGCAAACACATCCGGTGAGGGTTTGATGCTCAATTACATGGTTTCCACCTATGATCATCACTCCTCATGCAAGTTTGTAAAAATATTTAATAGCTCAATTCAATTGTGGTTTGGTATGGTTGTTAATACCTTTAGCCCTTGTGCATATATGCTTTTTGGACATTGATTTATTTTGACCAAGCAATTGCATTCATGTAGATAATTGCATATAGTTTAGGTTGCATTTAGTTAGATTTCATTGAATAAATGTTGATACCCCTTTGCTTTCTCTTGGTTTAAGCATGAGGACATGCTTGGTTTAAGTGTGGGGAGGTTGATAAACCCCATTTGTAGGGTTTATCTTATGCCTCATTTAAGGGATTTTATCACCTTTTACCCACATTTATTCAATGAAATAGCATGATTTTTGTTATTCTCCTTTAATTGTGCTTAAGAGTGAAAACATGCTTTTTAGGACTTAGAATAGCTAAATTTAATTCACCTTGATTCCATTAGATGCCTTGATATGTTTGTTAAGTGATTTCAGGTTTAGGAGGCAAAGATTGGATCAAGGGAATGAAGGAAAAGCATGTAAAAATGGAGAACTCATGAAGAAATGAAGGAATCGCAAAAGCTGTCAAGCCGACCTCTTCACACTTAATCGACCATAACTTGAGCTAAAGAGGTCCAAATGATGCGGTTCTAGTTGCGTTGGAAAGCTAACATCTGGAGCTTCGAAACAATATAAGATTCGCCATAGTTGATACACGTATGGTGACGCGTACGCGCACTGTACGCGCACATGTCGTTGTTGCCATATGATCCACTTAAAGCAATACGTTGCCAGCGAATTCTAAAGCCTTGTGGGCCCAATCCAACTTATTTCTGATGCTATTTGACCCAAGGATTGAAGAGGGATGAGACATCTAGTCATTAGTTTAGTTTTATTTTAGTTTTATCATGCTTTAGTTAGTTTCTAGAGAGAGAAGCTCTCTCTTCTCTCTAGAATTAGGAGTAGGTTAGATCTAGATTAGGAATTCTTAGATCTAGGTTAATTTCATGCTTTGATTTACTTTTCCTTTTGCAATTCTTCTTCTTCTACCCTTCCTCTCTCTAGTTTAGCATTTAATTCATGTAATTCTCTACTTTTATGTTGATGAAATCCATTCAATTACAACCAAAAATCATCATCAAATATGGATTCATCAATTCCCCCACACTTAAACACTAGCATGTCTTCATGCTAAACATACTCAAAGGAGATAGATGAAAGAAAAATGAATTATTCTAAGTACTACCTAAATGCATGTAACTATCCTAAAGGTTACTACCAATATGCACTATGCTAAGAGTTGGTAAAACAAACCATGAAATTCCAATCCATCATAAGAAGGCTTTGGAGCAATAATGAGGGAAAAACGATTCCACACAAACTCACCGGCAAGTATACCGGGTCGCATCAAGTAGAAATAACTCACAAGAGTGAGGTCGATCCCACAGGGATTGATGGATTGAGCAACTTTAATTAGGTGATGAATTTAGTTAAGCGTGGGATGATGAATTGAGCAACTTTAGTTAGGTGATGAATTTAGTTAAGCGAATAGTTGATGATTTGAGTGAAACTTGATTAACAGAAGTAAAAGTGCAAGAAACTAAAAGGGAGAGGGTAAATTGACAGAATCTTAAAGTACAGAAAAAGTAAATTGTAGAAACTTAAAGTACAAGAAAGTAAAAGAACTGAAACTTAAATTGCAAGAAATGTAAATAACTGAAACTTAAAGTGCAAGAAATTTAAAGTTGCTAAATCTAAATTAACAGGAAACTTAAATTGCAATGAAGAATAAAGGGATTTGGGTGTTGGAATTCAAATTGAACTAGAAAATGTAAATTAAAATAAATCAGAGTGCTATGAGATGAAGAGATTCAGATCTGGATCTCAGTAGCAAAACAGAAATGAAAAATTTCTTGAAGAAATAAAACAACAAGAAAACTTAGATCAATTATGAAATTCTAAAAAGAAATTGACAATTTCAGCAAAGTAACAAAATTAGAAAGAAAGTCTAAAGCTCAATTGTTCTCTTGTCAAAACAGAAAGGAAGAAGTTACAGAAGAACTAAAATGAAAACAGAAAAGAAGATTTAGATCCAATTTCCAATTCTTAGAACTATATAGAAAAACAATAAAAGATGATTCTCAGATGAAGAATTGTAGTGGAGTTCTTCAATCTGAGTTCAAAATCCAAAATAGAAAATAGAAGTTACAGAAGAAAGAACAAGCAAAAGAAAACTCAGATCTAATCCCAATTCCCCAAATTCAAAAGAAAATTCAAAGAGAGCCAAAAGTAAAAGTAAAACAAAAAATGTGAAGTAAAGGTCCTCCTTAAATCAAAATTGCATTTATTTATACGCTTTCTATTTTCAGTCATTGAGCAATTGGAATGGGCTTTTGATTTGGCCTTGAAGAAGTGGATCCGGATTTGCTTGGTTTAATTGGACCAGGATGCATTTTGTGCTCCTAGTGGAGCGTTCAATTCACTTTGTGAACTCCACGTTCACTCCTTTAGTGCGCCAATTTGGTGCGCAGGTTGGCTCCCTTAGCATTCCCTTAGTGAACACTAAGTTCACTTTTTGAGCGCTCGCCCTTGCTGATTGCTGCACCATTTGGTGCTTCTTGGTGCCAATTTGGAGCGTTACGCTCCTTTGTTTGAGAGCTACACTTCCTTGGCTTGAAAGTCACAAAAAAGTTGACTTAGTGAGCGCCAAGTTCACTTTTGGAGTGCTACCCTTTTGCTGAGCCTTCCTTGGTGCGTGCCTCCCCTTCATGAGCCCTGCTTTAGTGAATGCTGAGTTCACTTATTGAGTGCTACTTGGTGTACGGATGGCCAAAAGCTTGCCTCCAAAGCTGAAAAACACGAAAACATTCACAAAGTGAACGCTATCCCAAAAGCGTTGCTGAGTGTGGCGTTCACAAAGAGAACATAGCACTTCCCTGATTGCTTCTCTTTCTTTCTCATTTCTTCACCTACAAGCAACCAAACAACCAATCAAAGTCTCAAACCACAAGATCTTTGCATCATTCATAAAATCAATTTATTCTAGCATAAAACCTATGATTTTGTGTAAAATAAATGATGTATGATTGATTCAACATAATCATGAAAATTCAATCCAATCACTTACTTATTGTGCAAGAAAGTGCATAAAACCTAATGAAACAAATGAAAAATGCTTGTAAAACTAGCATAAGATGACTTGTCGTCACAAAACCAAACTTAAATCTTGCTTGTCCCCAAGCAAGCACTAAATATGAGAAGAAATGAAACAAAACAGAGAAGTATATGTGTCCTTATTTAGCAGGTAATAGAATTTGAACTATGGGGTTTTAGGTAGACAAGATGCAGCTCAATTTATTCTTAGCTGACAGATATGAAATGTCTCTTTGAGGATTCACTAGAGTTGCTATTATAATCCCTTGTTCTTTTATTGATCCCTGTTAGCTTTTTCCTTCTTTCTTTTGCTTAGAAACTTATTTCTCAATGATAGCTTAGTGTCAGGTGTTGCAGCAGCCTTTTAGCTCAATTTTTCTCAACACCTCTTCACTACAGACACTTGGCTCACATTTCTTCTTAGGAACATTGATCCCCAGCACCTCTTTGGGTTACTAAATGCTTTGTAGCTAGGTTGCTCTTGATAATGGACTTTCGGTTGGTACTTCCGGATTAGTTAATCCAAGTTACCAAGTTTTAAAAGACTCCTCAGAACCTAATTGTCTAAGCATATCCTAGTACAAGAAACACCACAGGCATATGTCCTAAGGTTCAAGCTATTGGTGTCTAGCCTTGTTATTTTCTTCTTTTATTCTTGTTGCCAATCATTGGCTTTTCTTTTCTTTTCTTTTTCTTTCTTACTTTTCTTCATTTTCCAGGGATGTTTATTAATAAAAGGTTTTATAACAGCAACTAAGTTCTCACTACAAAAGACATTCTATTATGCAGCTTTTATTATTGAGCTTATCATTTAATCAAGCAATTACCACCACAAGTCTTTATTCTAATTCCTACTACATTGGACAATCACTTTCTTTTTCAAACATTTTCTCTTATTGATGCAAAAGGAAAACAAGACAGAATTTAATGCAGATGAAGATGAAGATAAGCATTTCAACTAGTGCAGACATCAAAAATTACATTATTTGAACTAAACATCAAGGTAAACAGCAGCTCATCATTCAGAATATTTCAAAGCTGAGTGAATTTTGTGATAGTACAACCTCTCAGGTGTGTCTTGCAGTTTTCCTTTTGTCATCATCATCTTTTACTTTTGCATTTCCCTTGGTGATGATTCTTTTAAGACGCTGAATGTCTTTTCTGCATAATTATTGGAAGTTGCTTGTTGTTCCAAGCACTTAGGTAGATGGTTAGCATGCAAGAATTATTATAGTTTCTTGAACTTAGTTTAATGAGGGGACACCAAACTTAGTCCCTTGCTACTGTCTATGATGCATCAGTTACATGAAACGTTACGCTTTTGCTAAAAGCAATAAAACTAAAAACTAGAAAAGAGACAATGGTTTAGTGACTTCCCTGATTGCTTGGAGCTAGTAACCAATTATGCATAGGGTTGAAATGTGTTTTTAAATGAGATTTTTGGTAGAACACCAAACTTAGCATCCTTCATTCACCCTTAAATTATTTTGGTGGGCAACACAAAACTTAGCTCCTTGCAATACAGAATAGTATACTTAACCTTTTTATTAAAATAGTTTAGGAAAAGAAAACTACCTCTGGTTAAGTTGCCTCCCAACAAGCGCTTTTTTAGTGTCACTAGCTTGACATTGGTCCCTTGTTAGGGTGGCTGATGATTGTGGTGCCTTAGCTTGTCCCCTCTCACTGTGAGCCTTCTTCCTGTGTGTTGATGATCAATCTCCATATGCTCCAGTGAGAGTATCTTATTGACGATGTAGTAATCATCAGTTTGTGGATCTGTCTCTAACTGTTGGTATATCATTCTTACTCTGTCCTCTTTTGAGAATCCTTCAGTTGGTATCTTTTTGTTTCTCCACCTTTTTGGAATCCTTTTCTTACTCTTCTTTCCTTTCTTCAATGGTCCTTCTTTCTTTGCAGCAGGTTTTATGTCAAGGACCTCCTTCCCAATAATTAAATCTTCAATCTCTTCCTGCCTTCTCTTCTTTGCCTTCACATGTTCCTTACCCTCTTTTTTCTTCTCCACTATCCATCTCTTGCTTTACAGGTGAGCTGATGAGCGCTTCATTGGATTTTTCTTTCCACTGTAAATCTTCTTCTTCAACCCTTATGCAGCTTTTCTCTTTAACAGTATGCTGTATTTCCTGGAAGACATTTAAAGTGATATTCTCATCATTTACCCTCAAAGTCATTTCTCTTTTTTCCACATCAATGATGGCCCTTGCTGTGGCCAGGAAAGGTCTTCCCAATATAATAGAGTCATTTCCCTTTTCACCTAAGTCCAGGATTACAAAATCTGCTGGAAATATGAATTTTCCTACTCTGAACAAGAGATTTTCAATCACCCCCTTGGGAATTACCAGAGATCTATCCACTAGCTCCATTGACATATGTGTAGGCTTTACTTCTTCTATACATAGCCTTCTCATCATAGACATAGGCATCAGGTTGATACTGGATCCCAAATCACACAGTGCCTTGTCAATGACTATGTTACCAATGGTACAAGACAAGAAGAAGCTCCCAGGGTCTTTGAGTTTTGATGGGAGGCCTTCTTGAATTACTGCACTGCATTTCTAGGTTAGGATCACTGTCTCCTTCTCATTCCAGCTCCTTTTCTTGTTGATGAGCTCTTTGAGGAATTTTGCATATAGAGGCATTTGTTCTAGAGCTTCAGCAAGTGGAATATTGATCTCCAGCTTCTTAAAAACTTCCAAAAACTTTGGAAACTATTGCTCCTTTAGCTCCTTTTGCAATCTTTGAGGATATGGCAGAGGAGGAGTGTAAGTTGTCACTAACTTCCACTGTTCTTGTGAGTGTTCCTCAATAATCTGCTTCCCCTTCTTTGAAGCTTGAAGTTCCTCATCCCTGAGCTTTTCTTGGTCCTTCTCCTTAAGTGTCACTCCTTCCTTGCTACTAGCCTTATCATTCTCAGCTGGCCTCTTATTAGTTTCTTTGTCATTCACCAAGGTTCTTCCACTCCTTAATTGGATTGCTTTGCATTCTTACTTGGGGTTGGGAATGGTGTCACTTGGCAGTGCGTTGGTTGGTCTCTTAGCTGCTGTTTGCTTGGACAGTTGGCTAATTTGCCTCTCTAGATTCCGCAGTGAAGCTTCATGGTTTTTGATGGCCAATTCTTGATGCTTGATCATCTTTTCCATCATCATCTCCAGGTTGGAGATCCTTTGAGATTCTTGGGGTGGTTGTGGTTGACTATGGGATGTTGAGGGTGAATGATAGTTATTTTGGTTTGTGGATGGGTTATTGGGTGGATAGTAGTTGGGTTGGAGTTGATTGTTTTGTGGTTTTCTGTATTGGTTTTGGTTAGTGTTTAGATGGTTTTGATGGTTTGTGTTTCTGAAGTTATTTTGGTTTGAGTTTCTTTGCCAAGGTTGCTGGTTTTGGTTTTCTCTCTATTTTAGATTTGGGTGGTTTCTCTAGGATGAGTTATAGGTATCTCCATGGAAATCATTTGATCCAGAACGTTGATTGTGCATGTACTGCACTTGTTCAGGCTGCTGCTCCTCATAGCTTTCCTCCTGCTGCCCCCACATCACTGATGGTTGGTTAATTATGCTCACTGCTGCAAGTTGTAATCCATCCATCTTCTTTGACATTGTTTCAATTTGCTGTTGAAGCTGCTGGTGCATGAGTTTGTTCTGAGCTAATATGGTATCAACTCTTTCAAGCTCAAATACACCTTTCTTTGGGGCTGCTTGTCTTTCAGAAGAGTAGAAGTACTCATTGTTGGCTACCATGTCTATGAGATCATGTGCCTCTTGAGCAGTTTTCATCATTTGCAAAGATCCTCCTGAAGAATAATCCAAAGCTTTCCTTGAAGGTAAGGACAAGCCTTCATAGAAATTCTGCAACTCTACCCATTCATTGTACATTCCTTCTAGACACCTTCTGATTAGAGCTTTATACCTCTCCCAAGCTTCATACAATGATTCTCCTTCTTGCTGTCTGAAGGTTTGCACATCAGTTTTTAGCTTAATGACTCTTTAGGGTGGATAGAATTTGGCTAGAAATTTGCTAACCAAATCATCCCAACTGGTGATGCTCTCTTTAGGGAAGGTTTCTAACCAATGTGTGGCTGATAGATAGAATCATCGTCGGTCTAGAATTTCTTGAGTTAATAGTCAAAATCGTCCCTGAAAGATACTCCGATCTCCATTTTAGTCCTCGAAAGATAAAATTAATCAAAATTGTCCCCGAAAGTTACTCACGTTGATCGAGTTTGTCCTTCTGTCATCTCAGTTGGTGATGTGGCAAACGATTGCTGAGCTAGAACATTAAGTGCCAGCGTGGTAGACTACAGCTTGGCAACGGTTAATGCTGATAAGATATGTTTGCCTATTTAGGTCAAATTAGTCCTAAAGCCACAACCTTACCTAACCCCCAATCTGTAGTATAAATGTGCGTGATTCTCGTAGTAGATGACGATATATGTTTGAGGAGTCACTACTATGATGAGTGGAAGCCGTAGCGGTGACCTGCCGTCGCAGTCTATCGGTAGCCATGAGTCGAACTCTTGCATACAACAGAGGAGGAAGATGAAGGAACAGACTTGCTTTTGTGGGTTGAAGACAACAATCAAGAAATCCGGCACAAGAGAGAATTCGGATAGGTTGTTCCACACTTGTGCGAGGTACCCGGTGAGTTAGTTTAGGATATATTAAGCTTGTTTTCCATATTCCTATGTCTATTCTGTTGGGTAGTTGAAGTTGATTCTCTTTTTTTTTGAAAATATTCAGAAGGGAAGCCATTGCAACTTCTTTGGTGGGGACTATGATGTGGGCCAGCCATGTACTTCAAACAACTCCTCTTTATCATCTCCGCACCATTGGGGAGTTGGTGCACGGAATTGTGATCTCAGGCAACGGCGCTAAAAACTCTGTACGCACGTCTTAATAAATCATTTTTCATTCATAACTTCGATACAACTAACCAGCAAGTGCACTGGGTCGTCCAAGTAATAAACCTTATGTGAGTAAGGGTCGATCCCACGGAGATTGTTGGTATGAAGCAAGCTATGGTCACCTTGTAAATCTCAGTCAGGCGGATGTAAAATAGTTATGGAGTTTTCGAACATAAATAATAAATAGATAGAAAATAAGGATAGAAACACTTATGTATATCATTGGTAAGAATTTCAGATAAGTGTATAGAGATGCTTTGGTTCCTCTGAACCTCTGCTTTCCTACTGTCTTCATCAAATCAGTCTTACTCCTTTCCATGGCTGGCTTTATGTAAGGACATCACCGTTGTCAATGGCTACTTTTTATCCTCTCTGGAAAATGGTCCGATGCGCTGTCACTGCATGGCTAATCGTCTGGAGGCATCACCCTTGTCAATGGCTGCATCCCATCCTCTTGTGAAAATGGTCCAAATGCTCTGTCACAGCACGGCTAATCATCTGAGGTTCTCGATCATACTGGAATAGGATTCACCCTCCTTTTGCGTCTGTCACTACGCCCAGCACTCGCGAGTTTGAAGTTCGTCACAGTCATTCAATCCCAGAGTCCTACTCGGAATACCACAGACAAGGTTTAGACTTTCCGGACTCTCATGAATGCCACCATCAATCTAGCTTATACCACGAAGATTCTGATTAAGAGATCCAAGAGATACTCATTCAATCTAAGGTGGAACGGAAGTGGTTGTCAGGCACGCGTTCGTGGGGGAATGATGATGATTGTCACGTTCATCACATTCAGGTTGAAGTGCGAATGAATATCTTAGAAGCGGAATAAGTTGAATTGAATAGAAAAACAGTAGTACTTTGCATTAATCTTTGAGGAACAGCAGAGCTCCACACCTTAATCTATGGAGTGCAGAAACTCTACCGTATGAAAATACATAAGTGATAATGGTTCAGGCATGGCCGAATGGCCAGCCCCCATGAAAGTCTAAGATAGCATAAAACTGATCAAAGATGTCTAATACAATAGTAAAAAGTCCTATTTATACTAAACTAGTTACTAGGGTTTACAGAAGTAAGTAATTGATGCATAAATCCACTTTCGGGACCCACTTGGTGTGTGCTTGGGCTGAGCTTGAATGTTACACGTGTAGAGGTCAATCTTGGAGTTGAACGCTAGTTTGTAACGTATTTCTGGCGTTTAACTCTGGCTTGTGACGTGTTTCTGGCGTTTAACTCCAAACAGCAGCGTAGAACTGGCGTTCAACGCCCTTTTACGTTGTCTAAACTCGGCCAAAGTATGGACTATTATATACTTCTAGAAAGCCCTGGATGTCTACTTTCCAACGCAATTGGAAGCGCGCCATTTTGAGTTCTGTAGCTCCAAAAAATCCACTTTGAGTGCAGGGAGGTCAGAATCCAACAGCATCAGCAGTCCTTCTTCAACCTCTGAATCTGATTTTTGCTCAAATCCCTCAATTTCAGCCAGAAAATACCTGAAATCACAGAAAAACACACAAACTCATAGTAAAGTCCAGAAATGTGAATTTAACATAAAAACTAATGAAAACATCCCTAAAAGTAACCAGATTCTACTAAAAACATACTAAAAACAATGCCAAAAAGCGTATAAATTATCCGCTCATCACAACACCAACTTAAATTGTTGCTTGTCCCCAAGCAACTGAAAATCAAATAGGATAAAAAGAAGATAATATACTATAAATTCCAAATTATCCGTGAAACATAGGTCCAATCAGATGAGCAGGACTTGTAGCTTTTTGCCTCTTGAATAGTTTTGGCATCTCACTTTATCCATTGAAGTTCAGAATGATTGGCATCTATAGGAACTCAGAGTTCAGATAGTGTTATTGATTCTCCTAGTTCAGTATGATGATTCTTGAACATAGCTATTTTATGAGTCTTGGCCGTGGCCCTAAGCACTTTGTTTTTCAGTATTATCACCGGATACATAAATGCCACAGACACATAATTGGGTGAACCTTTTCAGATTGTGACTCAGCTTTGCTAAAGTCCCCAATTAGAGGTGTCCAGGGTTCTTAAGCACACTCTTCTTTTGCTTTGGACCTTGACGTTAACCGCTCAGTCTCAAGTTTTCACTTGACACCTTCACGCCACAAGCACATGGTTAGGGACAGCTTGGTTTAGCCGCTTAGGCCAGGATTTTATTCCTTTAGGCCCTCCTATCCACTGATGCTCAAAGCCTTGGGATCCTTTTTATTTACCCTTGCCTTTTGGTTTTAAGGGTTATTGGCTTTTTGCTCTTGCCTCTTGGTTTTAAGAGCTTTCGGCTTTTTCTACTTGCTTTTTCTTTTTATTTTTTTTTCCGCCTATATTTTTTTTCTTTTTTTTTTCTGCAAGCTTTGTTCTTTGCTGCTTTTTCTTGCTTCAAGAATCATTTTTATGATTTTTCAGATTATCAAATAATATGTCTCCTTATCATCATTCTTTCAAGAGCCAACATATTTAACATTCTTAAACAACAACTTCAAAAGACATATGCACTGTTCAAGCATTCATTCAGAAAACAAAAAGTATTGTCACCACATCAATATAATTAAACTAAGTTCAAGGATAAATTCAAAACTCATGTACTTCTTGTTCTTTTGAATTAAAATAGTTTTCATTTAAGAGAGGTGATGGGTTCATAGGACATTCATAACTTTAAGACATAGTTACTAACTACTAATGATCATGTAATAAGACAAAAACATGGATAAGCACTTAACATTAAGAAAACGAAAAATAGAAAATAAGAACAAGGA